>NW_003532413.1:0-4807 GCF_000181795.1 Trichinella spiralis
TTTACAACCAACTTCAATAAATTCATATTACAATGAAAGTTATCATGATCATGAAAATGCTCTCAAATTCTTTAAAAGTCGATCAAATTAAAAACAAAAATGTTGTATAAAATTAGTGAAAACATTCAGGTTTTATATGAGAAAAAGTTTATACGAGCTTGTAAACAAAAACTGTTCAACCAAAAGAAATTGTTCAATTCAGCACAGCAAACCAATGTGTGTTGTGAATTACTTCAAAAATAACTAAAAGAATTTAAATTAAAATCACTGGTATATAAAAGCGATAAATGCTTATAATAATATTTCAACAATGAATTCCTAATTATGAAATTTGGTAAATGAGCATTAAAGCGCTGCACAGTATGAAAGAAATAAAATAAAGTACAATTACAGTAAATTTTCAAATCAAAAAGTACAGTACATTTTAGATTTTAAAAAATAAAATGAAAAATGGTACAATATATTATTTAACATATATTTCAAACAGTGTTAAAAATTCCAAAACTGGTTACCGTAAAAAGCATCCTCAACAATTAAGGAAGTTCATCAAACTTAACAGTGTCTTCCTCCATGTAAACTGAATATTGATGCTATTTCATTTGGAAAAATACTTACTGTTTCCACTGTTTATAATTTCTTAGCAACGCAAAGACGAACTGGACTAAAAGTGCACACGACACAGCAAATAAAAATTCTGTTAAGACTATGTTTCTTCTAGACTTATAACTGCTGATATTAAGAGTTAGCCCATTTTATTGACTAAAAAGACAAACAGTGCAAGAGTACAATTAAATAGACTCAATCAAACGGCATGTTCAAAAATAGGGTGCTGAAATCAACGGTCAAATCTGAAAAGCAAAGAAGATCATCATCAACATATAATCCCAGGATGATGCGAAACTCAGCTCCTGGCGCAGACACGTAGATGTAATGATCAGTCTCTGCTCTTCGCAGATCCATAGTGAGCAAGAAGTCGTAAAACCACTTGTTCTAAACCCTTGATGTTTGTTTTAATCCATATAGAGAGCTCGCTACAGCTTGCAAAGTCGTCCAGATCCATTATTACAACAATGGGGTTGATCCATGAAAATCAGTTCAATCGATCTTGCCATGAAGAAACGCTGCCTTCACGTCAAATTGCAGGATTTCCAAATCCTCGTCGGTAACAAATCCAAAAAATCAATTATATGACACTGCAAGGAAGTCAACATCATTTTCTCATCTATTTAGATCCATCCTTCCTCTTCTCCGTCAATAAGGACAAGTCTCTTCGGCAGAGACTCACTGAACTTCACATCCGTCACTTCGTCCACTCGATGCTTCTAGGCGTGTAAACTTTAAAAATATTGTAATTCGATGCGTAGCCAACGAAAACGACTTTTCTAGCTTTTGGAACGAATTTCTTCCGATACAGATTAGGAAAAAGTATATATACATCACAGCTGAACGCCCGTAGATGTTCAATGGATGGTCGTTTTCCAAACCATTCTTCGTACGGAGTCGTAGAATTCTCTTCCTGATTTGGAACACGATTCATAAGGTAGGCGACCGTATGTACATACCATATACATACGAGCCCGGAACAAGCTTAACAAGGCTGACTAAGCAAGCATTCTGTATAATCAGTAATAAGTTTCTGCTTGAACGAATCAGAGACAAGTCATCGATTTTCGTGCACAGCTACTCGAAGTATCCATGTGCGACACACAGTTACTCAGCTGACATCGACTGTGACAGATATCTGAGACTGTGGATAAATCCACACCAACATTCTCAGCGATTTTCCTGAACGGCTCGCCGCTGTCCAGCCATTTATTCACTTTCAGTTTTTGCTCTAACCTCTAAACCTTTCCGTTTCTAGTAGTAGGCATACCGGGCATAAAAATTCAAAAACCACAGACTGTAAAAGTATTAGTAAAACGCAGGTTGAATTTAATGTTCATAAACAAAAGATTCTAACCAGCAGGCCAAAATGACTTCGTATAATCTGGTGTCAGTGAATGGATAATCAGTGTTCTACTGTAATTATAAAACTATTGAGCCAATTTTAATATACGCAACAATAACAATACTTACACTTTACAATTTGCAATAAGAATTCTGATATTTTTTTAATTTTTCAATGACATCCTTTCGCAATTTCTGCATATCAAAAGCAAAAGTTGCCTATGAATACATGAAAAAAATAAAATAAAAACTGTCGGCTATCACATTATAAAATTAAAAACATATGCTTACTGTACATTAGCATTAAAACATAGACATAAAATAACAAATGCAACATCCCATAATTATTATAATACGCATGCACGTATGTATATGTATTAATAAAGATAACGATTTAAATAAATGTAACGTATAACTTAGCATATAACTGTATGTTTATTAGTTGATATTCATGTCGATGAATAAAAAGCATTTTACAAAAGCTTTTCAATCAAAAAGTGATATTATTTTTTAAAAAATTCGTAGAATACCAAAGGAAAATTTTATTTAATTTTCATTTAAAACAGTTCTCCACCAACTGCAAAGCATAATAGTACACCTTACAGTGCACAAAGAAAACATCACAATCTGCAGGCAAGTACTTGACAAAAACGCTTGCATTACAATTTCTGTTCGCACAACATATTACAAAAACACATAATCAACAGCCGCAATAGCCACCAGAATCTGCACTGATGTTGGTCGACAGACGTACCCTCTCCTCATCTGTAGTGACATGTAAGGATTTATTTTTTTGCAAAATGTGAGCAAGCGTCATAAAAATCGATTCAACATGATTCAATTCTAAATCATCCTGAGCAGATGTTAAGAACAAAGGCATGTCATGTTTATCAGCAAATATCTGAGCTTCTTCGGTTGTCACAACACTTTCTAAATCGCACTTATTTCCTATCAAAATCATCGGAACAGTGCCAAATATATTGTGCTTTTGACATTCTTCAATCCAACGAATTAAATTTCGAAACGATGATATCTGAGAAACGTCATATACAAAAATCACTGCATTTACATTTCTATAATAATGGGCAATCATTGATTGCTGAAATCTTTCTTGACCAGCAGTATCCCAAAACTGAACCTGAAAATCGCACTATTCGTAATATTTAGATAAGAATAGAATAGAAAAGAATTTACTTTTATTTAAAATTAATGTAAAACTCTGTCTCCCACTTCATCAATACTACATGTTGTATAGCAATTTATGTCATATCCAAATTGAAATCGTTTTGTTTTACTCTGTAATGCGTGTATGTAATGAAAGTGCAAAGAAAAAAATTTTTACGTTCATTTTACCTAAAAACTACTATTTCTCAGAAACTGATAAACGTAATTTCCCCAGAAAACAAATGAAAATAAGTACATCAAGTAAAGAATTAATAAAAAGAATGCATTCTTCTGCTTGTATTTCCCAAAAAATTGCACTTCAAAATTGTTTTAAAATCATGAAAAAAATTTACAAAGCGAATATTTCGAAAACTTCTCTAAGCTATAGATTTTCTTTCAGCATAAAATGAAAATAAAAGAATTATAATGGAAATGCAAGCCGCAGAAATAGCGGGAACAAAAGATGTATAATAAAGCATACCCGTAACGTTTCACCATCCAAATCAATGATCTTTTCGCGAAAATCGACTCCAATAGTGGGAGTTGAATTCGATGGAAATCTTCCATTACAAAATCGAAAAGTCAAGCAAGTTTTTCCAACCCCAGGATCGCCTAAGACGATTACTTTGAATGTCCGTCGACGATTATGAGCAACAACACGTATTTGTTGTAAAGCTTGATATGGATCTGCTTTCTCTGATTCTTTTAACATCTTTTCCGTCTTGTCACTATCCTTTTTAGGATCTGAAGCTTCCAAAACGGACATCTAATGAGAATACTGAAAATTATCACAGAAAACAAGTTCTAATTTTGACAAATATACTGTAAATGCAACCTCATTGTCATAATTATAAGCATACTGTAATTCTGATTATTCATCAATATATGCAAATGTGGGCCCGAAAGTTTTGTTCTATCAAAATGCAGAAAATACGTCATTTTTAATAGAAGCGCAGATGAAAAAATACAACGAGTTTATATTATTTTCTAAATTATATAAACTTATATAATATAATAATATAACTTATATATTGATAATTAATACTTGCTTTTATTTTTGCACTTTATGCAGTAATGCAATGTAATTGCTGCAAAGATGAAGGAAGATAACAGTAGTGACAAAAGACGACAGCTTCTTTTTCAGTGGCAACTTCTCCACTAATTTATAAATATAAATGGTGTCAAAAGAGAAATTTCCATACGTCTCTTCTGCCATTAGCGTGTAAATATAATTTAGGATATTTACGAAATATTTCCATAATTAAATTTTAATGTGAGATCGCTTTATTCAATTTTGTTCGAATGCATTCCATGCCGAGCTTTACATAAACACGTACATTAAATATGTTCAGTAGATGCACAATAGGAAAACGAATCAATTAATCTGATATCGCTTATCAGAAACAATTCAGGACGTTAAACTAAAGAAACAAGCATAATTGCACATACCATCAATTAACAAGACAACATGCACTTCAGAACAACGATATAATAGAATAAACTAAATGATAGCATTTACATGAATATAATTTAAAGCTCCATATTTCAAGATGTACGCTGCAATACTTGAATAATCTTCAAAATTACTCGACGAAAAGTGACGGACAGCTTCTATGATATGCGATCTTTCAAAAATATTCGAAATTCTTGAAAAGCAACTCTAAATATTCACATTACTATTCGTTCAAAACAATTT
>NW_003532414.1:0-1527 GCF_000181795.1 Trichinella spiralis
CAAATTTTCAAAGGTAAAAAATGTGAAAGCTCCAAAAACAATACAGGATGACAAACTCAAAACTGATCACGGCACATTCAGTTCATTCATTTTTGATTATCTCAAAAAATAACAAATACAGTATGGATCTAAATGATTATCATGTACAAATTTATCGTTCCGCCTTTTACATTGAGATTTATTTTAATGAAATTACTCTTCTTGAAGAGCAGAATGCCGCAATCAAAAGACCTGTAAAGCAAAAGAAGGAATCAGGTTTGTAATTCTTCCACAATAATGTATTTTTTGTATACAAGAATTATAGCAGAAATGCATTCTCTTTACACTAGAAATGCAATTTCTTGAAATTAAGAGAATTGGAACTTTTGAATGCAGTGAAATGGCTATTGATAAAAAAATAAAAAGCTTCCACTTTACGCTTGTTCCATTTCGTTGAGAATCCACAAGAAGCTATTTTCTTTAATAATTATGTTTTACGTATTTGCGCATTAAACATTTCCATTATTTCTTTTTTGGCATTCATTTATTTATAAATTTGTATTGTAATTTAGTAATGTTTTAACCATGAGTGTTTTGGTGGCATTGAAATGGTTGATTTCTGTTTATTTTTGTTTGTTATTTAAGTGCAAAGTAATATTGATTCATGTTTTAAATACAAATTTGTAAAATTGTAATCAGTTAGCTCTATACATTTCAGTGTTTTTTGTGTAGATAAAATTCACTTCACTATAAGTTCAGTTTGCAATGTATTTTTCATTGTTTTTTTTTAAAATTTGTGCAATGGCTCCAAGGTTATCATTAAACAGTTTTCGTTTTTTTACTTTATATATTTTTATTCTTACATTCCATACATGACGCGTTGCAAGGGTCTAGTACCCGAGTGTTCTTCAAAGGCATGCCGCTCGACGTTTGATTGGCCTTAAATTTCATTGGCTTTCATGCCTGCTAAATTTCATTAGCTGCTGTTGCGATGAGTTTTATTCGTTATTGCAAACCTAAATTTTTACTGGTTGTCATTGTAATGCGTGCTATTTGTCAAATTTTGATTTAATTTTAATGGTCAATTTAAAGCTTTACTATTTATCTGCTGTATATATGTATATATATTAAAAATTACTATTTTATGATATTTATATAGTGAAATTACAATTAATTATTTAATGAAATTCAGTGAAATGGTGAGTCCACGTCATCTTTCTTACTAATAGCATCCGTAACTTCTAAATTTATACATATTGCACTCCTGCACCGTATTTTAACCTTCACCAAAGTTAACTAATATTTTATAACAATGGACACATGTTGTACACTGAGAATATACTTTGGAACAACTATACAATATTTTTTCTGTTTGCGGGATGCTTCAGTTTATATGCCCCTTCCTTCAAAAAAAAAGGGAACAATCCACCGCAACGGTTACTTACCACACGCAATTCAGACTTATCCCACGTGAATATTAATACTAAATTAAAATATGGTTGGTGTTGCATTTTCAAATTATTTTGTGTAACAAGGTGAACGCTCTAA
>NW_003532415.1:0-1430 GCF_000181795.1 Trichinella spiralis
CGAGACGAAAGCCTGATTGAAATGCGAGGCTTTGATTATTTGACACTCTGAATAAAAAAAAAATTTTTAATTCAAATTTATCATAGCTTCTAATGGTTGAATTTGTTTCTTTTCAACGACAAATATAAAATGTAAATTAAATTAAGAAATATTTGAAAAAGTATACATTACCCGCTCTTGGTCGGCAGTTTGACTGAGCAGTGAATGTCAGCAACGTTGGCGAATGGAAGCAAATTTTTACCCCGACCACGCGATCGACGGCTACTGGCTTTGGCAGCATCATTACCAGGACCGCAGAAGCTGATCAACAACAACACCAACAATACGGACCTTATATGCACCGGATGTGATTGCACACGCATCCAAACAACAACAATACAAATAAACAAACAAACAAACAAACAAAGAAACAAATGGAAGCGAAATGTCTCCTTTGTTGAGTGGAAAGTGAAGAAGAAGAAGAAGAAAAATCCCAACGCCAGTAGAATAAATAATAGCTAAATTGTTTTGCCGCATCTGACAGCCGCTTGCTTGTGTCGTTGTTGTTGTTGTTGTTTGTTGCGTAATGCGTTTCATTCTTGCCCACTCCCCATCTTCAGTTCATTCATACGCGTCAACCAAATCACAACCACAAGATTTCGATGATCTTCACGTGCAATCAGCTGACGTTTGAATTTTTCATTTCCACAAAGTTTCAACAAACATGCGAGATGATGATGCACAAAATATAATAATGCGTGTGTATGTGTAAACAACTGCTTCAAAAATGTAGCAAAAATTAATAAATTTGCACTGTTAACATAACCAAATAAATGGATATTAGTCTAGGACAGTGTTTCTCAACCAGGGGGGCGCGCCCCCCTAGGGGGGCGTAGGAAGGTTCCAGGGGGGGCGTGAGAAGTAGGAATTTTTATTCCTGCAGAGGTGTTTGAAATTCAGCTTGGTCCACTTCAGCTAAATTTTAACCGCCTATTGTTTCTGGTCATTTTAGTTTTAGCGTAACCGCGTCAGCTGTGCGCAATTTATAATTTCCCTTTGCACTAAAATCGCCTTTCGAAATTCACCTGATGTGACGAGAGACGTGAATAATTTTTGACAGAGGCATATGCACGATATTTATCAAACTCATAGAACAAAGCCGTATTTTGTCTAATGGTGGAAACAAGCAATGCGGTGAAAATTTCGCCTGAAGTCGACCATCACACTTTATTTTCTCATTCTTTCCTTCATTCGACATCGCGGCAACACCAACTTTTGTCTCATGTGTGCATATATTTGCTGTTTATTTGTTTCAGTTTTCAAGAGATTTTGTAATATCAGTTGCTTTAAGATTGTCTGAAATCACATCAATTCAGGTTTGGTTTTTTCCGCTCCTAAGTTTCTAAGTATTTTATTCTTATCAGTAATTAAATCTCCCACTATGATTATGG
>NW_003532416.1:0-1521 GCF_000181795.1 Trichinella spiralis
CAGGAGAAAATTTCGCATATTCCTCAATGGCATTTCATGAAGGAAATAAACCATGAATGCAATACGGTTTACATGCATACTCATCTTCTTCAAGAATTGTCTTTTTCGTCGATCACTAAACCAATGAATGCGATTACACGAATAAAAATATTTTTAAATGTAGGTGTGCTGTAGAGTGTGAGGAGTAATCAAGAACAATTCTTCATTGAATTTGCTTTTTTATCTTCTGATGAAATCTTAATTCTCTTTATAAAACTTATCGGAATGATGAATTTATGCACTACTATGTTTGAAACTATTCATAAATTTTTCTTCCTGCAGTAGTGTTCGTCCACTGATATCCGCTTCAATAATTCTTCTAAATGAAATGCCTTTTTTCCTGACTTTGCCATCTATTTGCAATTTTTCCTATGCTTTTTATTGTTTTACTGTTTCCGATGTCCTCAGTTTCCCCTGTTCTTCAGTGTCAGATCAGTTTTCAAAATTCCTTATTATGTGATTACTCATTTATATATAGCAATCCTTGTTGTCTAGACGTTGTCAGCTATGAAGTATTGGATATTGAAGATGTACTGCAAAGTTTAGATAGTTGGCCAATGGGTGTTTGTTCAACTGTTGGCATAGACTCTAGTGCTACTTATATATGGCATAGCTAATTTAACGCTGAAAGGCACTGAATTTAACGCATTTCCTGGTGAACAGAGTATGTTTATGTTAATTTGATGATGAACCCTGCCTACGGCATTATGCTTGACGCATTTGGTGCCATTCAAATCCGGAAGCAATTGGCTATATAAAGCTGTGTTTATTTTTCAGTGGTTATTATATAATTATTGGCGGACCAGTGACGTTTTGATTATTTGAGCTGCGTAAGTAGCCGACTTGCTGTGCTTCCCCTCAGCCAATGCGTTCTAAATGTTGGCTGAAAAGGCCATCAGACCGCATGCATCGTTTAGAAAACTTTCATATCTCTGAATTTGATTCATACTTCATCACCAACATGACAGCTTTCAGGTAGGATGTTTTAAATATTTGCTCGTTTTTTGTTGCTTTTACTTTTTTTCATGCACTTCTCCGCCTTTGCTCTGCGTCAACCATGGTAAGTTTCGGCAAATATAATTGAAGTTTAATTGCATCCGTTCTCAGTTAACTAAATCATCTATTTAAATAACGTCCAAAAAACGGACCTCCTTTTATTAATTACCTAGTTGATGAAATATTTCGTTTATTCTACATTGAATTTGTTAAAATCTTTAATGAGAAATCTGAACAGGATAGCAGATGTGATCAAGAGAGCAATCTTACCTTTTTTGAGTCAAATGGTAAGAACGGCCTTTTCTATAGTTCTGATATCGTTGAAAATTGAGACCCAAAAATTCTGCTGATGCTACTGCATCATTAATAATGTCGCTGCATATTCTTTTTTCCTATCTGGAAAAAATTAGCCTTCATCTCCCCGTTAACCCGTTAGTACTGATATGTTCAGCGCAACTCATTATTACTATGCGTGAAAGTTGAATG
>NW_003532417.1:0-1829 GCF_000181795.1 Trichinella spiralis
AAAAGTATCACAGGCTTTGATGTCATCAGCTCTAGCACGATGTCACAAATGTTGATACCATGAGTCTGAAAATCGTTGCTTTACATCTGCGCGGCTGCAATTTCAATTGACAACTTAAATTTGCTTGCCGAACGATTGATCAAGTTTTTATTTTGATTGTCATTTTTCACTTGTAAAAAATAAAATTTGTTTAGAATCACTGAAACTTACAAAGAAGTTGTACCAGTGGGTGAAGATGCACAGAAATCCGTGCCTCCTAGTCACGATTTATTTGACATGTCGTTTCTGTTGCTTCACCGACTTTCCCAGTATTATTCAACGACTGTAATGATTTTTCCTTTTCCAAATCAGACTTTTCTGTAACACAAGAAGATTTTCAGACGTGCCTTCGACCTGGGGATCCATTTTTCAAAACGTGGTACTTTTCCAGTGCAATTGATCTTGTTCGCAACATGTTTGATCCAGAAGATCTACCCCAACTGCTGAAAAACGTCCCGCTGGATTTGGAACTAGCCAGTGATGTGCTTTCACGATTGAGGGTTGGACAACCCGGTTGGTTGAACATCAGGTAAATTATTTTTTTTCAATTTTCTTTCCATTTATTGTGTTTTATTTATTTTGAATAACTTCAGAACTTGGTATTGTATTATTGATTTGATTCCATCTATTGTGCAAGTGGTATTGAACGAAGTATTACTCGACACGATTTCAATCGAAGAATTAAAAGTAAAATGAAATATATAAAGCACAACGAAATAAATGAATTGCATATGTGAGATGATCAAGACAAGAGTCTAATACTAATACATGGTATTGGAGCGCCGTCCCAAATTAGTGTTCATATTCACCCTATGCAAATATATATATATGCATTTACAGGTCTGCAAACAAAGTCTATAATAATTTGATGCTGAACTATGCCGTCGGCAATTTGGTGAAAGTACTTTGAGCCATTCAAATCCTAAAGCGATTCGTTATATGTAAAGTATAGTGTATTATTTGTAGGCGATTATTATATGAGCATTCACTAATGAAGAGCGTCCTCTCTACAGCGGTGCGGAATTTCCTCATTCATGGTGCATCACTTCAACAAATACTAGCATAAATTTCAAATTATAAAAGCCCTACCTCTCCTTCATCCTACCAACGTGTTTGCTATCAGGTAAGACGCTTTACATATTTACTGTTTAGTTTTCTTTCTTTCTCTCTTAAACGCACAATATAAAATATTTCCAACTCTTGCTACATTTTAAATTTGCAATTTTCAAACTACAATTTCCTCATCTGTAATGATGTTCATGATACAGTCGAAATTTCATTAGATCATTTTTTGAATTTACATTAGTGACAACTGAGAAATTAAAGAAAACCGGGTGAAGTAAATATAATGGAAAGATTCTCAGTTTATAATACGTTTTAAAGCAAAAAAATAACATCAAAAGTGCTTTTGTTTGTGTTGAAGCATATGACTTATTGAAGTTAGAATTATCAACAAATCCAAATCAAAATCTAAGTAAGTTTTATCAAGGGAAAAATACATTCTTCTGTGATCACAGTATCATGCCGTTGTGGATGAAAATTTGACACGAGACGTAGTAGAGCATCAAGCAGCCAATCAATATCCATTGGGTTGAAGAAGAAAGGAGGATAATTTTCGTTGTGTGTCGTATTCAGGCAGTAGATCAATTTCGTCCGGATGGTTGTCCACACGCTCCCGAGGATTGACGACACCTTGGATGCGTTCCGGGTGCACAATGGTTCTCGACCCTGCGCAGGGCAATCGGATACTGTCAGGTTGAGGTGGAAGGACTAGATCGGGAGAAGACAGC
>NW_003532418.1:0-1679 GCF_000181795.1 Trichinella spiralis
AATTCACTGGGAGGGGGTAAAAACAATCCATGCCCACGTGTGTGATTGAAATTATTCCAATTCGGACCATCATCGATGAATGGAATATTGTTGAGTATATATATATATTTTTTTTTCTTATTATAGTGCAATTTTCGAATTGTTTCAGGTATATTTAACAAACATTTGATCGGTGTGATGATCAATAATCGAAAGTTGCGTAAAATGATTAAAATTTTAACCACATTCGACGCTCGTGATTTATATACAACACATGCCGTTGACATGAGGGGAAAAATTTCCACTTTATATCCGTTTCACTTTTCTAATTGTATTTCACTTTTGACATTTTCAATGCTCATTTTGGAAAGTGTGTGGAAGTGGGACGAAACATGGCGCCTCATTTTTCCCTGTGATTCATAAATTTTCAAATATTTTATTGAATAGATCAAGCAATGGCCGGGCCATCTGGGATGCCAATTTCAACTTATTCACCGATTAAATGCACTAGATAAGAAAATTTTTTCCCGAATGAGATGCTGCCTGCATCCGCGTTGATACTTCTCTCTCTCTCTCTTTCTCTTTCTTTTATATATCTAATTATAGTGTTTTATAACTTTTTCACTGGCAGATTTATGAATGAAACGAAGTTTTGGCATCTTTGTCAGTCTTTTCTTTCTTTCTATTTCTTTTCTTTCTATTCTACTCTTTCAGTAAAACTGAAAAACAATTAATGCAAATTTAAATTTAAATTTAAAGTAAGCATTCGAACGTTGTTTAATGTAATACATTTGTGATTTATTTAAATGGAAATTTGTTTTTTTTTCTCAATTTTCTCCCACTATTACTAGCATTGTGGTTGCGTGATTTTTCTCCACTATGTCATGATTTTAAAAATGAATTCTCTCTCCTTCTCTTCTCTTTCTGTGTTACAAGAAGTATTGACTTGTTCAAAGTTGAGAGCAAAGTAAACTTTCACAAGTGAAACAACTAGATTATCCCATTTCTTATATATATATATATATTTCTTTTATTTTTATAATTTCAAATATTTATTTTATTAATAATAATGACACAGGGGAAGAGAAAAGCGAAACCGAATCGAATTTACATACTCGAACAGGATGATGTTGTACAATTTACATGCATACACAAGCAACAACAACAAATGCAAATGTTCATCTCGGTTATGGGAAATTTTATTTTCAATTGGAATTTCATCAAAAAAAAACAAGTAACACATCCCACTGTTGTAATGGACTAGTCGGCTTGAACATGCGATGAGCTCCCAAAATATTTTTCTTCTGCACATGTTGTTGTCTGATTGGAAAATTTTATAATAATTTTTTTCAAATTTCAAATCACACACAATGAAGTGATGATCAAAAGTTGGTTTATTAATTTTTTGACGTCAGCAAAATTTATTTGTCCGTCCATCTTTTTCCATGATTGACAACAAAATCTGTCTGTATAGTTAGCTAGTAGCAACACGTCGGATGCGCAGACAGACGACGACGACGAACAGCAATGTTGTTGGCAGTTGATGTGAAAATTTCATGTCTCCATTATAAACAAGTGGAAAATTGTATACTCTCCTCTGTGTTTGGGTTTGCATTGATTGATGTAGATGTAGTTGATCGTTTGGAGATAATTATTTACGAATATGGAAAAAAATTTGCCATGATTTACTTTCATTCAAC
>NW_003532419.1:0-2018 GCF_000181795.1 Trichinella spiralis
ATTCGGATTCCAAAAACGAATACGGCCACGCTATCCACTTGCACGAGCTTCATTATCACAATCTCGTTTTGAAGTCAGTATTCAATAAAACAACAATTCATTATTACTATTCAATCAATCAATGACTTTCATATCAGTCACTTGTAATCGTAAAATATTTGTAACATCATCCCCTTTTTTGGCAGAAGTAGCCAACTGTTGTCGAAGATATTTACGTTCGTTGCTATAAAATTAATTATAAAGTAAAAAAAAACAAATAAACTTCAGAATTTTCCAAATTTAATTACTCAATGCTTTTAAAGTGTTCTTGCTTTTCCTTGTCAAAGTCTTCCATTTGCTTTTGCAAATCTCTTTTCGCTGCTTCAAGTGCATTAGTATCCTGCAAAACAGCATAAAATGCATGTAAACGTAGAAAAATTAAATTTTTTAAATTCTTTCAAAAAAACAATACCTTAGCCAATTTCGCTTGAACACGCTCAATACCTTTAGCGTCACCTTCTAGTTGAGTGATCATTTTTTCCAATCGCTTTTGCATTTCGGAACTTTGACTGACGCTTGATGATGTCGAAAGAGTGGAAGTATCGTGCACACCTTTGAATGCTTCTTCACGAACAGTAGGAGCCTATCATGTATAAAATTGCAAAACTGCTTCACATTGCATTTTTGGAATTTTGTATCATTAAAAAAATGAAGTTATTTTCTACCAATCAAAAATAAATTTATTTCTATTTATTTACTAATACTAATGCAAAAAGTTAGTTATCTTTGATCAAATGCTTCAAATTAAAAATACTCATTGCTAGTAGTGTTTAACTTACATCATGTCGCAAAGCTGGACCTGCTGAAGCTACAGCAGAAAATTTTCTTCCAGGTCGGTTTAACATTTCAAAAACTGAAGTGGCAACCGACTGGTCATTCGATGTGTAGCCATTGTTCGCATCTAGAATCACTCCATTAATCAACAATTTATTCAAGACAGTCATGCAACATACCAACTCTGGGTGTTATGCTGTCTACGGTGGCAGTCAGTGGTGGAACGATTTCCGCTTTGGAAGTGGGTATTACAAAATCCGGAGATGTTGAATGTGTATGTTCATCATTTGAAACTGGCTTTCCATCGACACTAATTACCGCTGGAGAATCAGAGTGCAATTTCGCCGCAACGTTCGTAGTATGTGCTTAAAAACAATAATGAATTAAAACTGCTTAACTATTCATTCACAACTAACCTGAATCTCCAATTTCTGGACTTGAAAAGTTGCACTGAAATAGAAAAAAAAAGAACTTAAAAGTAACAAACATAATACATTCATACAAAAATGTTTTATTTCACGAATCCCCCACATATGCTTTCTAAATTCATCTTTCATATGAAAAAATATGAAAATGGAGATAAACAATTCAAGCTACAACTAAACACATCCAAAGTAAATTATCATTAAAAAAACATACTTGAATAAAAAATAAGATGCTAGCCAACGGCAGAACAGTTTTAGAAAATACCAACTTTAACTAACTGTTATCGCAAACAAAATTTTTATTCCATATTTAATCATAACTACAAAGTTAACATATTTTAAAAAATCAACTTTGTGTCATTAAAAAATTTCATTTAAAAGTTTCAATAAAAATCATATATATTTTTTCACATAAAATGGAAAATTAATTCTGCCTTTAAAATTAAATGCGCACAAAAATTATCTTAATTTAAAATCACTTACAACAGCATTCAATAGTCGTTGGTAAGATTCGGTATCGTTTAGCGAAAGTTCTTGTGCAAACTTTTCAAAGATTTCAAAATGACGCATTTCCATATTTTCAATCTGAAACTCCGCAAATCTTAACATAAACTGAATAACTGAAAATAAGAACTGTCCATCATACTTCGCTTCTTTGACTATAGTTAAAGCGACTGCTGTCAGCACTCAGTGACTGATTTTGCTGAATATTAAAATTTAACGACAAGCTTCATCTACAAACATAACAAGTGAATTATTCAACGAAGAAAAATAAAAAAA
>NW_003532420.1:0-1520 GCF_000181795.1 Trichinella spiralis
ATAACTACGCCAAAGCCAAATGGTACCAAGTCACAGTATACCTATTTGCAGGTAAGTTCAAATTCAAAATTCATTACAGTCAGCTGGAATAATACAAATGTTAGTTCAAGCATGCTGACATTTATTTTATTAAAAACGTAAAATATTTACAAAATTATAAAAATTTATATAATAAATTTTAAAAAAACAATTTCAAATGTCCAATCATTTCCTAATCGAAATGTTCTATCATTACTTTTTTATATTATAGTTTTACATTGATCATTTTATTCAAAATTTGTTTAACAATAATAAATATAGTCCTTGAAATAAATTTTAATTGCAAAAAATGTTTTAATCGTGTTTTATAATGAAAAAAAACTATACCTGCATTAACAATGGGAATATATTTTAAAAATAACTGAATTTATTAAACGAAAGCATAAAATTGAGCGAATCAATAGAGTAAACTAAATTAGTACGGTAAAAACAAAAGAAAATACTGCACAAAGATAAAAGATGAAGCGGTATTTTCGTAGCAGTTGCATCAAATATTAAAAAGCAATTATTGATATGAAAAAAAATTCAATATTACTACCAATTGAATGTTTCAAGGACTTTAGGAAAAGCATTCAAATGTGCGTTGAAACAATCATTTAACTTTGCCTGAAATCTAAAGAAATTTCAAAATGACATCATCATTTCCTCGTCTTTGGAATGGATTTTCTCCAAAGGAAAATCTGCTGAACAATTGTATTTGTTAAGCGACACACTGAGATAGTTTGTTCAAAAGAAAAAGAAAAAAACTTCAAAGTATTCAGATAATGAAATTCTTGTTAGTTGTTGTTTCTGTTTGTTTTCTTGCTTTTTGAAAGCTTTCCGTTGAACAAACAAACTTTCGCTACCGGCAAAAAATCAACCGTGAACAGTAAAAATTAAAATTTCGTCGGTTCGCTTTCGCGAATATGATATGAAAAAGTATCTTAAAGTATTAACCTGAAACTTTAGAAAAAAAAACAAAAAATTAAATTAAAACCTGACACACTGACCTGGATATTGAAATTTACGCTTGCTTTTCCAGTTTCAAAAAACAAAACTTACCAAAAAAAAACACTCTGGATCAATTGATGAAAACTCTGCTCGTTGGGTAGATGTCAAAGAGGAGGTGAAACCTACGATTGAGGAGGATGGAGAATATGAATTCAGTGGTCGAATGGTGGTGGTGTAGAGGTTGGTCGACGACGTTCGACTGACTGGCTATCCAAAAAGACCAACTGACTCTTTTGATTGATGCTCAATTGAACCCGAAGAAGCATCACCACTTTGGCCAGTTGTGCACTGATTTGATCAAAGTGTGCGCAATGTTGAACTGCTTACTGATAAACGCATCCCCTGGCCCCTCTATGCTCGAATTTGAATTCAGCATCAATTGGAAAAATGATAATTATGATGTTGATGATGATTGCCTGAATAATATTTGCTTCTCTTCACCTGATGACTTGGACCACAACAAACTTTAGTGTAAAAACCAGACCGCCACC
>NW_003532420.1:2522-3869 GCF_000181795.1 Trichinella spiralis
CAAGTGTTCGAAAACATTGATAACGTGCTCAGTGATGAGCTGACGCAGTGGCCAGTTGAGGTAAAGACAAGGCTTCAAACAGGAAAAAAGTCTGACATCGTTGAGGGTAAATTCTTCTGGAATAAAAACCACCTGGAAAGTAAATGAGCATGGCTTAAACTTCTTCAACAAGTGATCAAACGACTCCTCCAATATTGGAAGAAGCACTGTTGGACGAAGTACAGAACTCGGCTTCACTGATTCCGAAATACATGGAAACAGACAATCACATAAAGTGCCCATCGCTTTTGCATCACCGCATAAAAAAACGTTCTTTAACAATGCGCAAGCATTATCGATGTGAGCTTCTTGGCGGAAATAATCCAACAAGCATTCGTCGCTTTGACTCAGTCTAAACTATTAACGTTTAAATTAAACAAAATCACTTTTTTCAAGTTTATAATTTAATCAACATAACAGTTTATAATGATACCTAATAATCTTTTATTTACAGTATGTATTATTTGCAACTATTTTAAAGGCTTTTTTTTCAAATTAAATATTTCACATCAAATCAATAATAAAATACGAAATGAAAATAAGTTAAAATTACAAGTTAAGTAAATATATCACTGAAAATACATACTTTTCAACTATGAAATTTTCCGTTAAAAAATTCTTCACTCGTAAACATTGCGGAAGATCGAAGTTCGCAAAAATGTTTGACATTTGATCCGATTTCGCCATGATTTCAGAATTATCTTTCATCCATTCTTCTACCTAAAAGTATCAGTTACGAGATGAAAAGATTGCCTTGAACAAAAGTTAAATGACAGTAATACTTGGAATTTTTGTGAGTAATTTCTTAAAAGAAAAATATCCAAATGACGATCCAGCAGCAATGAAAGTGGATCTTCAAGAGATGCAGGAAAGCTATTAGGAAGCCCATCGTAGACAATCATCGTATCTTGGAAATGTGTCTCAAAACCATAATCTTGAAACAATTAATACATTTACGCGCACGTTCTACCCTAATTTACTGTAACAGTTTAATGCTTACCACATTGAATAATAGGAATTTCTTTCATCAGTGGAAATTCATCATGATTGTCCCACCAAATACCATCTTTCCACAAGAATTCAACTGTACTACAAAACAGAAGCAAATATTTCAAAGAAATTAAAAACATCTGTTCTGCATAAATTATGAAGCTGAAATTTTTACTTTCCGCGATGAGTTTTCTGATACTTACTTTCTCAATGGAATGAAAGATCTCTCTAGAAGATGAACGAATGCATTTCGGATAAAGTGAGTTTACCTGAAGTCAGCTCACAATATTCAAAAAGTGTAATTCCAGAATCCAACCT
>NW_003532420.1:5365-8140 GCF_000181795.1 Trichinella spiralis
AAAAACCTTACATAGCGATTTTCTTCTGGAAAACTGCATGCTGAGATGAAGCAGCGCAATTCTCAGACGAGCCACCATCAGTGGAATATTTTCTCAACGATAACCATTTTCTGTAATTACAATAAATAATTCGGCGATATACAAAATGATGTTGCTCTTTTCCCAAAATTTCCCTCAAAAAACACTCAAATCAATTTTGTTATTCAAACAGTAAATCATTGACTAATAAAATTACAGTTCTCATTTACACGCAAACTGATAATTAAATGGAAGACCTGAGAAATTAAACATCAAGGAAAGTTTTAAATTATCTCCATGATTTTATATTTTGTAAACTTACAGGTTTGTCTGAAATAGTCAATTATGGAAACTGTAAAGCAAACTACGAAAAATCATTTCTAAAGTGAAATGGATATTTTAAAATTATACTTGATCAATTTAATAATAATTACACGCCGGTTAACTTGTTTACGATATAAAAACACATGAAAAATAATTTAATGTAAAGTGAAAATAAGGTAATATTTTTGATTACGGTGCTTATCATTAAATGATGTTGCCAAATTGCACTTCATAAAAAACAAAATATTTATTAAATTGATTTTTCAAATATTTTTTATGAATTTATTATTAAATTAAATATTTGATCACAAGTAAAATTTTACATAAGTTTGGAAAAATGGAAAAGATAATTAAGGTTTAATATTTCAAGATTCAAATTTGAACAACTGTTATAATTAAGGAAATGAAAATTCAGGGTATTTTGAAAAGAAATATGAATGAAACTTCAAATGAATGTTTCAAATGAACAAAATTAAAACTAAAAAAGCATTGGATTGCAGTTTTGTAATTATGTTTCTTGATTATTCTTGCTGACAGTAATAAGTATTGAATGACTTGTCATTAGTTGAACGTGGACTTCTCTAGGAAAAGTATCAAAAACTGTAAAACAAAAAAATTTCATTTTTTGCATAATATTTAATCAACATGAAAGCAGTCTGCTAAGAAGTGCTTCAGGCATAAGAAAAAATTTCCAGCGAAAATGTTTTCGGTTGAAATTTTGTTAATTGGGTAAGTATTCGTTAAAAATTGTTGGTTAAACGGAATCATTTGATCTGCACCAAGTAACTGGTGTAGAATTCAACACAAAATTAGTCGGAATGATAGAAAATTCTTTAACGTCAATTAAAATATCATTGAAAAATATGACGATTTACATATATAAGCAACTTTCATTTATATATTTTCACAATATGTGATGAGATTTAAGTAAATGATGCAAAACAATTTTAATTTATACATGTAAAACATATAAATGCTATATTTTACTTAGAAAAGTAGTTTGTGTTGAATTTTCATTTTCACGATTATCAGTAATCACGTAATCAACTTTTATGGACAAGATTGTCATAACTTTTTAATTTTATGCGTTAATGTAATGAAATAGGAATAATTTAGCATGCTATTTTTATGAAATAAAGAATTTTGAAAATGAGCATTGAGCTATTAGTCATTTATTGAGACTACGTGTTTGAATAACTTATAATTTTTTCTGTTTATTACACACTTTTTGGAAGTGCTGATTATCTTTGATATGAGAATAGCCATTATTTATTTTATCAAACGATAAATCGAGTAAAATAAATGTCTGATGTAATTGCATAAGTGAAATATTAGTTTGTATAATAATTCTTCTTCCAAATAAATGTTACGGTTAATTTTATATTTAACTATAGCCTTTTTGTGTCTCTTTTAAGAGTCTTGCATGGTTTGATTGACGCCGTTGTGTCATTTTGTCATTAGTACTAAAATAGAAATTAAGGATTTTTTAAGAATAGAAAGAATTTGTCTTTTGAAAGTCCAGTTTTAAGCTGTTTACATATTGATAAATCGCTTCCAAAATTTGAATATGATGCCGTTCACTTTTTGCCTGCTGATGAAAATTTGTATTTGTTGTTCACGTTGGCAAACTTTATTTATATTCGAAGGTAATTTCGTTGTTTTTTTTTAATTGAAAAGTAAGCAATCTGAAAATTTTGATGTGTAGTAAGTTAATCTGAAACAGCTGACTGTATGGATGAAAGGAAAAAAACCGAAAATATGTCGATTTAAAATATTGAAAAATTCGTGATTAATCTTTGTTCATTTTGTCGTTGATGTTCAGATTTTTTTAATCATTTATTCGTCGTCGCATTTTTATTTAAAATATTGTATTTCCCAGTGTTCAGGTATGCGATTATTGTAATTTGAAATTTTCATTTCTAGAAATTGTGTGTTAAGATCAAGTATTATAAGTTCACTCAATTGCGATAATGGTTTAAATTATAAATAAAATTTAAAATGAATATATGGAAAATAGCTGATATATTAGATGGTCAGGTATCAAACATGCAGGCAGGCAGAGAGAGTTCATGACACTTCCGCGAGCAGAAATGATTGAATATAGAAATCGGAGGAAATGTCAGAATATTTAATAAACATATAGAAAAAGCAAGAAGTAAAAAAGAGAGAATTTGCAAGAAAGCCTATACAAACTTGAATCCTTTTCATATAATACAATACGGGTGATTATCTGGCGTGGATGAAGATGTGTCAGTAAAAGTTGTTCATAGAAAACTATTATTAAAGTGTGATGTAAAAAAAAGTCAATAATTAAACAGTTTTTCACAAAAGCAACAAAGCAGGCATGTCTGCATGTTCCAACAGTGAAGGAAGACCTGTTGCTACTTGCTTGCTGGCTTGCTTGCTTGCTCATTTGGTGGAGGACAACGGCAG
>NW_003532421.1:0-2111 GCF_000181795.1 Trichinella spiralis
TCTAGAATCACATTGTTCTCAACATTGTGATACATCAGCGAGAGTCCTGAGAGGTGTGAAAGCGCAAAGTAAAGAAAGCACTTTGTTAAGAACCGCCAACGAAAGACAATACTGCTTCGACATACTGCATCTCGTAACTCTGCTTTCGAGGCGGCGTTGCGGTCATTTCACTCAGTAATAAGCTGCAAAGAATCTACTTATGGCAGATACTAATAGATCATCTCGTTTCACAAAGCGTGCCAAGGTGGCCGTATTTTTGGTTCTTAAGCGTACCTTCTGCAATCAGCTTCTGGATGAAAGTTTTAAGCGCAGTAAATCTTTTGAAGGACCACAATAAAAACAAACCGACCTCTAGAATCACACCAAAACAGTTAAGGATGGCTTAATTTTCAGAAGACTTAGTAATGGTCAAAATCAAGCAGTTACTTTTTGCAAGCTTTTTTGTATCTTCAACTACTGAGAAAAAATTGCATAATTAAATCGACAATCAGATGCTGTATGATTGCTAGCGCATTCATTGTAGCGCTGCTATTTGACCATAGTGTTGTAAGTAACCGGTGCATTTTTCTGTGAAAATAATTATGTGACTGCTTCGTTTCGACGACATCTCTATCTTGTGTTGTCATCGACCGTAGATATCTGGCTACTGTTAGCTTCCTAATGAACCACAGATTATCTATCATTTTTGATTAGCATTTCTATCACACGCTGTCAATGAAAAGGGCTTTTTGCATAAGTGAGAGTTGCATAAACGTTTCAATATACAGTCTAAAAATTAATTCTAAATTTCAAAATGATTGAAATACAGGTAAAACAATGTCTTCTTACTTACATGTTGTCTTTTTTCCTCTGTCAGAACTATGTATGCGTTTCGAACACTTTCTTCTCTGGAAAAATAATTATGAATTAAAAATTTAAAATTAAATCGCATGAATTTTAATATTATTACCATACACTGTTATTCGGCTTCAACTACTTTCTATAACATGGCTATTGGGTATTTGTTTATGTGATAATATTCATGCAAAGGACATAACAAATAACCATTTAATTATTGAATCACTTACTTGCTTTTAACATGCAAATGAATTTATGTATGTATGAAATGGTGAATGATTGCTTTATGCAGGTTCCAGTAATGGATGTATTGATGTGGTACTTGTGTGTCTGCAGCATCTATAAGAAACAAAAAAATATAGGGATTGGAATATTTCAATGTTAGTAATAATAGCGGAAAAACCAAATTTATTAGTCATATTGGGTAAATTAAGCATCGAATATCTGCACATTGTTGAATATCATTTACCTGTTAATTATAGACGATATGCAAGAGTGTGATTACATTTGCGCACCGCCTCTTATGACTACCAACAAACTAACTGACCACGAAAGCGACATTCTGCAATATTGTATGATAGTACGTAAAGTACGGTTTGGGAAAACAACCTAATTTTTGATGAGTAAGAGCGTAATAGCATAAATTAAAAGTGATCTTTTATTAATTTGTTTGCTAAAATGAAAGCTATTTTGCTTAAAGGCATGTAATGTGATGAGCAATGCAAATAGTATGAAAATTCATTTCATCAAGTTCATATGGCATATTAGAATCTACAATTAGTTGTGAAAAAATTGAAATTGCTATTCCTGATACTGACTGCACGCCATGCAAAATATTTTACATTATTATCAAATATTTAGGCGGAAAATAACTTTATAAGAAAAGAGGAAGGACTAGTTAATTTATGGACAATGCAATTTTATTACATACCTTCTCTTTGGGGGGGGATAAAAAAAATTCCCTTTTTTTTTTTCTCCTTACTGGAAATTATTAATTTTGCTCTGACATCCCAGCATAGAATGAATGTCAGTAACAGAAAATAGAAACCTGCTAGTTTCCAGCTGGCCTATTGTTGAAGTCCTATAATCATAACATATAAAACATAACTTATTTTTGAGTCATAGATGAATTGGGCGAATAAAAATTCAAAATGCTGCTTGACTGATGGGTCATATCCCACTAATATAATGAAATGGCTAACCCCCGAGAGCCCATTTTGAAGAAGATGTACACGACTAACGTAAACCATATAAAAAGAAAATCACCATTTGAC
>NW_003532422.1:0-1271 GCF_000181795.1 Trichinella spiralis
AATAGTATTCGAATAAATGGGGTCTAAATTTGTCTATTGCTATATATTACATAGGAAATTTGTCCAACGGTCGTCCCAACGGCTGCGATTACTGCTAATTTCTGCACATGAAACATTTTTGATAACGAATCTATTAGATTTCTACTAATCTATCGTTTTTTACAATCAATTGAATTGAATTTTTGATATTATTGCTGTTAAATAATCATTATTTGATGCGAATCAAAACGCAAGCGTTGTAAGTGTTTACTTTGCTAAAAAGCAAACATTTCATGGAATCCATTTACGGTTACCATCTTTTTCATTGTTTAAGCTCATGATTGATACCACATGTGGCTATTTGAATTTACTTTCGCTAAGTAATAACGATGCAGTGGAGATTTGCATAATAACTTTAATGTTGTCGCCCGGGGTGAAAATTCATTACAAATGCTATGAAATTATATAACTTCGCAACTGATGTCAAATTATTGGGCTCATGCAGGGCATTTGTTCGAATCTCTAGAGCAGTGGTTCTTAAAGTGTGGGTCGCGGTATGTTGTTGGTCCAGTTGGTCGTGAGCAGTTATTGGGTGGGTCGCGTAAAATTTTAAAGTATAGGAGTAGTCTCTATTTTTGTTAAGAGAGTTTTACTCATCGAATATTGTTGGGAGAAGAAGTAAGTTGTAAGTAACAATGATTTGAGAATCATTATTTCTGTCCAGCTTCTCACAGCACGCAGATGTTGTCTGTACCGGCATATCCACAAAAGGAGATGAAGAATTAATCGATTTGTCTGAAGATTCTTCGTTTAAAGTCAGTTTTGATCGTAAAACATTGACACAGTTTTGGCTATCAGTTTTAAACACGTATCCAACTCCTTCCACCGCTGCATTAAAAGTGCTGCATCCTTTTACTACTTTCTACTTGTGCGAAATTGGATTTTCAGCAATGAATAAAATTAAAAGCAAATTTCGAAGTAAGCTGCAATTATCCAACATCTTGCGACTACAACCAGAACGTTTTAGTGCGGACGTCGAAGAAGTGATCACTCAAAACAGAAAACAAGCCCACTGTTCGCATACACCTCATTATGCATTTGACAAATAAACTTATAAATTTCAATTACGCTTGTTCATTAAAAAATTTCAAGTATTAAACTAATATTTTTTTTATTTAACCCCTCTTGTCTTTTAGGCTTAAGCTATTCTATCGCATGATTGAGATACCAATTATTTTTAATGAAAAAACGGTACTATTTTATTCTTCGTCAGACTGTCATGTATAATAATA
>NW_003532423.1:0-947 GCF_000181795.1 Trichinella spiralis
AACATACACTCATGCTAATTATTCAAGTGGTATTTGTTTACAATTTTGTAATTATTGTATCAGTGGATTGTTATTCTTTTTTTCTTTTATTGCCAAATTGGAATTCGAAGGTGACAACAGTGGTGAACTTGAAGAGGAATGCAAATCAGCAGTGGTAAGTGGATATTTTTTGTTGAATTGCAAATATTTAATTTATTGATCAGTTGTCAAAGAATAATTGATCTTCTGTGCCTTTGCATTGTGAACAGATGGAAAAGCAGGTGAGAAACTGAATAGTAAAGGTAATTTATTGAATGTACATGAATGCTTTGGAATGAAAGAAAGAAACAAGAACAACTTTAGAAATGAAAGACAATGGGAAATTAGTGGACTGAAAATTCAGATTTGAACATTTCGTGATTCACTTAATGAAAGTGAATCTGGTAAATTAGTTGTCGTTTGAATTTTATAATTGAAATTCAGTTCAGTCATTCACTGTATTTAGCTCGTGATGAAATGGCCGCTGAGTATGACGAATTGTTGCGACAAGTTGAGCATTTTCAAATGATGAATTTCTTAGATAATGCAATTCAGCTATGTGTGTGGCTGTGTGCGTGTAGATTTAGGAGAATTCGGATGATGCTGAAAAAATGCGTAGGCTTCTTGACGAAGTTGACGTACTGTGGAGTCACGTCGCTGAAGCAGATGCAGTTGGAGATTATGTAGTTACTTTGGAAAAAATCTCGGTAAATATGGTTGATTGAATGATTGGATTTTTGAAATGTTATTTTTGCTTTAAATATTATTTAAAATGAGCTACTGTTCATTTTTTCCTTGATTCGTATATAGAAGTTGTTGGTGATTTTAAAGTTCAGATTAAAGCTCTCGATAGCAGCAACAAATTGAAATTGTCTGTGGATTTTGAAATATTGTTTTTGTGTATTTGCCGTTTTGGTATTTGGAATATA
>NW_003532424.1:0-2358 GCF_000181795.1 Trichinella spiralis
TTTATTTATTTATATAATCATAGGAATTTCAAATTTCCAATGATAAAAAATTTTAACAAATTTATTAACTCTAGTATAATCTTATCATTTCTTCTCTTATAATGCAACAAAATATTTTTTCTTTAAAAAACTCTTCAAATATTAAAATAAAAATACATTTTTATCAAAATTTCACTTTTTCACTACTACCAACTAACATTACACGAGATTGTATTTTCAAATGTTAATCTGAATTAAAATTGAAACATTAAACTGTATAATTTGAGAATTTAATAAACATTTTAACCCTTTCGGGCCCACCGTATCAATTTTGATACATAATGTTTTATGCCCCATAGCCATTTACTGAAATGTTTTTGTTAGCCATGCTTGTGTTTATGTATTTTTGACATTTGTCTTAACAATATTTTATTGCCATTTTTTTTCTCATCTTAGTAGATTTTTTATAATGCGCCCTACTGTGCAGGTAGGTGAGACGAAAAAACATGAATTTGCATTTTGATGTATAAATTGAGAACTGAGCAGAATTTAAGGATAATAATTTTTTTACTAGTAGATGCTGATGTGAAGATGATGTTAAAATTAACTGCAGCCTCTAAAGTTTTTGGGGTGCTGAGTAGAGTTCCTTAGAATACCTGTATCAATTTTGATACACTGGGCTTTAACGGAAACTGCGCATCATGTTTACTACCCTCAGCGTACTCAGATTCGCTTGCCCAACCCCGTATTACTTTTCTGAGAAAAATCATTTAGGATGTCTAATGAATTATTGTCAGATGCAATCAATAACATTTCTAAAAGTTTTGCACCATCGCTCATATTTATTACTGAGATCGCGTCCTCACTACACGTCTAGTAGTTGCTGTAATTTGGTAGTTGCTGCCCCATGCACCTGTCAATAATTAAACGTTGGAATCCCAAACATTTAAAAAAATTACAACATGAATATGGGTGGCATAGACCTGAACAACATGCTTGCTGCTCTATACCGCATCGAACACAAAAGTCGAAAATGGACCCGTCGCATTTTCTTTTGGATCATCAGCACTGCCATGACAAATGCATGGCAACTGTATAAGAGGGACAGAAAGGAGATGCCTGGAACATGCACAGGCACATTGGACCTACTAAGCTTCACTTGCCAAGGTAGTCAGTCCTTGTGTCTTGTGAACTTCCAGAAGCCATTCTCGTGCGTCTTCTCCAACGCCACCCCTGACGTCAAGACGATTGGGAAGACGACCAACTGACGTCTCAAGAGAAGTAGCAAAGGACCAAACTAGCCATTGGCCAGAAATCACTCAAACGCGAAGAAGATGCAGACTGTGTTCTAAGTTAGCCACGTGTCTGTGCAAAAAATGCAGTATTTACCTATGCCTAAGTAGCAACAGAAACTGCTTTACAGAATTTCATAAATAATTATTTGCCTGCCAATTACTGCATGCCTGCGTACCTAAGAACAATAAGCGTATGCACAATTAGTTATAGAAACGTGTACTCCTCTGAGGCCCAGTGTATCAATTTTGATACAGCTCTAAAAATGGCAATAATATTATTCAAACAATAAATCCTATTAGAATTTTCATAAACACACCATAACATGTTTAAAACGCATATTAAAAAAAATTTTGCTTCACAGAAAAAATTGCTGGTCTGAAAGGGTTAAATTAAACACTATCACAACAATTACTTACTATTAATGCCATATATTTCACATAGTCCTATGCTTGAATTGCGGTGAACATGAATTACTTATTATTGCATTTGAAGTATTGTTCGAAAATATTTAAAACAATGATAAGCTAACAGACGAAATAAAATTGTCATATTATACTTTTTGACCTTTTCTGAAGTACTGACAAATAAAAAAACAAAATAATAAATAATAAACTGCATTAGTTCAATAATATATAAAGTTATTTTTACAATAAATGTACTGGTGAAGGAAAGCATTTTGCAAAGCATAAATGTAATGCATATAAAAAATCATCTGGATTAAATTAAAATTCAGAGCAATTAAAACGATTAGGCGATTCTTTTTGCCAACGAGAACAACACTGTGCTCAACGTGAATGAGAACAAGGTACTACAATTGAAAGTACAACATAGACGGATAAAAATTCTTTTCAGCCGGACAGCTACATTTCGAGTAGCCCTACTGCAAGCATGTTGGGCTCTATCCGACGATAGAAAATGTTGAAAGCAAATTTGTTTATGCTAGCTCGATAGAAAAAATCAATAAACGCGTGCGTATTGGTTCTGTCCTTTCACCGTCAACATTGAATGTAATGGACCATGCGTTGCATGCAGGATGTGCTCCAGTTTTAACCTAATCCAATACGATGTATTATGGTTGTTTAA
>NW_003532425.1:0-939 GCF_000181795.1 Trichinella spiralis
TCATTTCCTCTGATGTAATTATATAACAACCGCTAATAATAATAATAATAATATACAGGAACGGCTATTTGCCAACAACCTTTGCAAATTGGAACAGGTCAGACCCCGGTAACCAGATGGTATTACAATCCAACTGTTGGTCAATGCATGCCGTTCCAATATAGCGGCACGCGAGGCAACCAGAACAATTTCATTTCAAAAGAAGAATGTGAACGGATGTGCATGAGTGAGAGAAAACTCGAGAACTTATATTTAAATTATTAAATCCTATAAAAACAAATTCGATTTGAATTTTTTCCCTTTTTTAAAGCATCCATTAATGCCTGCCCTGTTGGAAGTCCTCTGCTATCTGGAACCCGACCCCGCTTTTGCAACAATGTGGAGCAACCTTGCCCGTCCGGATACTGGTGCCATGTTGGCGCTACACCGGATGCAGTGATGTGCTGCCCAGGAGGTTATTTGAAATCCAATTTAACATATTAATTAATTAAATTAAGCAATGCTGTTTGTTTAAGACAAAAGCGCTGCCTGTGAACTGCCATATTCCGTCGGGGTAGGTACTGCCTCGCTGAATCGTTGGTACTTCAACCATGCCAATCGTACCTGCCTACCATTTTTTTACAAAGGTTTATATGGAAATCAAAACAATTTCTTGTCTAAGCAAGACTGTGAAAATACTTGCCTAGCTGGATCAGGTAAAGAAAAGCTGTTGTAAAATGTTCTACATTTGGACAATGAAAAAAAATTATTCAAATCTTAGGCTCAGTAAATCCTTGCCGAATTGATCGCCCGTTGTCTACCTACGGTTATCAACCAACCTGTTCAAAACAAATCCATGTCCAGCTGGATATTATTGTCTTTTTGGCGCCCTGCTGACACCACCGCCTGCGATCTGAAGGTCTGCTGTGCATGATTAATTGTAGAAAAATAAAAATAAAA
>NW_003532426.1:0-849 GCF_000181795.1 Trichinella spiralis
AATAAATATACGTGCAGAGCAACATAACAAGTGAGAATTTCGAAATCAGAAGTATTTATAAAACTTATTTGATGATGTACAGGGCTTTAACGTCCAGGTAGTTTTTTTAAATTAAAAAACGAAAAGTGAAAAAATTAACATCTAGCACTTCAAAGGATATGCAGCACAAATTTTTTATTGGGAAAATTATTGAAATGCCCTTTTCATTTCACGAAAAGAACAGATTGTAGTTGCAAGAGAATCTAAGCCTCTCAACTGCTTCATCTTATGTGTGCTTCTGAATATTCACCACAACACGCTCAAAACATTAAGCGTACAATTCATAGCACTGCAGTGCGCTTTCAACGCCTTGCCCAGGCCCGTGCTAGCCACGTTAATCAAGCGAACAAGCGCTCCGCTATCGATAACGCAACCATGCCTCATTAATTATAACGTGCAATGAATATAAAGGCCCGCGCAACGCTAAAGAATATCAAAACACGGATTTCAACGACCAAGACGATTGTAGGGTTATTATATAAAATACCCTCCAGAGCAACATAAAAAGTGAGAATTTCGAAATCAGAATTATTTATCGAACATATTTGATGATGTACAAGACTATTACGTCAAGGCAGTAATTTTTTGAATAAAAAGACGAAAACTGAAAAAATTAACATCTAGCACTTCAATGATATGCAGCACAAATCATTTATTGGGAAATTATTGAAATGCCCTTTTCATTTCATGAATAGAACAGATTGTAGTTGCAAGAGAATCTAAGCCTCTCAACAGCTTCATCTTATGTGTGCTTCTGAATATTCACCACAACACGCTCAAAAATTAAGCGTACAATTCATAGCACTGCAG
>NW_003532427.1:0-2015 GCF_000181795.1 Trichinella spiralis
TTCAGTGCACAGATTCATTGCACATGTGTCAACTGATGAAATGCTTTCCGATTGCAGTCATCAGGTTTCCAAAATCACTTTTCTCAGGAATTCGTCCCAGCATGTGTCAGATTGTTTGAAGAGAAAACAAAAGCCTAAAAATTTATTTCAAAAATAAAAACCAAATCAGCTATGCTATTGAGCCTATAGTCGTGTAGTGAAATTCGGTTTTGTTTACTTGATTTTCTTCTGCTGCTTTCCAATTTTCGTCTCGTAAACGCTGTCTCAGATGTTCAACCTATGACAAGTAATCAGCAATAAAAAAAATCAAGTGCATGCAATTAAGGAAAAAAATTATTTAAAAACAAAAACGAAAGTGCAGAAATGAATGTCAAGCTATTTTATAAATCTTAGAACTTCATCAACATTTCATCTCAATGTATGTGAAATAAGATATGACATGTCGGAATATGAGGAAAATGTATATATTTTCTCTTTTAGCGTACAAATATCAGCCTTAATGTTGAGGACATTAAATGAATTAAATCACATCCGTGTGATTTGAAAAATTCCTTTCAAAAATATACAATGGAAAACTGCAATTAACTGTAGTCAACTCTAATGCTGGTTTGAAAAATCGTCATTTATGTTGTTGTTATATTTCTATTAGAAGAATAACTTGAAACTAGACTGTTGTTTTTCCATTTCTTTTTAAATGTTTCTTGCACATTTTGAAAATTTCCTATTCCAAAAATTTCAAATCATACTGCTTCGTCGAATAATTTTAATTTTGTTTTTAATGATGCAATTATGATAATACCATATTTTTATGAATCATAAATAAGCGCAATATTGAAAACAGAACTACGCCATGTGTATTTAATTACAAAAGTAAGCATTGCTAATAACACAAATTCGATTTATATTACAAATGTTCGATTTGTTTTGCACAATGCTCCACATGTTAAGAACTGAAAGATTTTCAGGTATGAATTTTCCACTGTGCAAATTTTACTTTTACTTTATTTCTTGTTTATCACTAACAGCATTCTTTGATATAAATGTTGTACAAATTAAAGTTGTCAGTCAACTATATTTTTGTAAATGCTGCCATAATGCAGTCAGCTTTACAGTACAAACAGGTGATTACGACTAATGTAATTATTGTCGTCTCAACATCTATAATCAATCAAATGCGTTGCGGTAATGTTCAAAATTATGCTGTTCATTTGATGTTAATTTATTAAAAAACACAAATATATATGCACATGTATAATTTTTAGTTTGCACATATGCATCTCATTTATGATAAAATATAAATGCAGTTACTTATAGTTATTATTACAGCACAACTAGATGCATTTCATTATAACAAAAAATAATATCACAGTTCCGTCATTTTGAAAGCTCAATAAATAAAATTCTATACTAAATTTTTCTGGTTATGAAGTAAATAATCATTCAAAATAATATTGCGAATGTGATAGCATCTTACTTCTAAGGATAAGGATGCAAGTTCTTGCTCTAGATGAAAAATTCTATTTTTGGCCGTAGTCAGCTCAGCATAGGAATATATAAAATAAAAATTCATTCATTATCATTTAAAGTTTTATCTTTCTAAGAATTGTAAGTGAGACCATAGGCAACAGACGAACATTTCCATCGGGTAAGATTAATCGGTGGGGCAGTGTAATGAAAAAGAAAAAGAAGTGGTCCGGGATCCCATTGTCCATTACGCAAAAATGGTAAAATTTCATCAAAGAGGACAAATATGATTAAAAATTTATGTAAATAAGAGAAAGTGGCATGTAAAAGGATAAAAAAAGAAGTCTCATCCGGTTAGTAGAGGAGAATAAGAGCTGGAGTGGAAAATAAAACTAGGAAATAAAACCCCGGATGATCCAGCAAAATGAACACATAATTTTTAATTTTTATCATAAAGCTCTAAAAAGAAGCTATGAAAAAAAAGAAGTTAAATAAGAAAAAACCTCATATGCATGAATGACACAGAAAACAGGGAATACATAATCAACTGA
>NW_003532428.1:0-1122 GCF_000181795.1 Trichinella spiralis
CAGTGTTCGATGACACCATCATACGATCTAAGCTTTGCAGCAAGTTTCAAAATAAGGTGTAAGCGGAATTTAAAATATAGGCACATATCTCTTGAGAGGTTTCCATCCACTCATCTGAATTATATTTCAAAAGTAATTTTTTCACAGTAAATTTGAGATATTCAATAAATAATTCTTTTCCATTATTGCAGTGCACTGGCTGCTACCGGAAGAAAAAATATAGAATAAATAATTTAAAAAACCTTCGCAAAAAGTAGTACAGTATACGCAAATACAGTAAACTTGGCATCAATAAAGTCAGTATCATTTTTGAAAAGGGAAAAACATTTTAACATCAGTATTGAAATATCTGTATAGAATTCCATTTTTAGTGTTAGCGACAAAACCGTTGTCGCCACCGAGATCGAGGACTGTCATGTTTATTCGGCGGAAGATCAAATCAACAATGATCCTCTAACCGCAAACACACTCACGTTCGATTCCGAACGCGATACAAAGCAGGACAAATCGATAGGAACACACAGTTCATTCAACGATTGTGTAAGCTTAGTAACAGATACAAGCGTGAAATGATAAGCCACAACACAATAAATGAACACACGTACACAAAAATAGAACGTTAATCACGGGCACAACCACACAGATCACGGACACCGCCACGCCAACTCAACCAATGCTTCTCAACCTACAGTAAGCGACCGTAACCTGAATTCAGGTACAGGGACACTAGGTACTCTGACAGATAATTTTCAATGTTGAGAAATATTTTCTCTATACCTGCTCATCAGTACCTAAAACTCCTCATGGTCAAAACATTGCTCTTTGTACGAAAACAACGGTGACGCAACGCCAGTTGCCTCCCTTGTTTTTCTCAACAGAGAACAATGGAATCGCAATTAAACGGTCAAAACGTCAGCGTCATACTATATAACTGTCACAACTCCAGTGGCCACCTGTTGAAAAGGCGTGAAAGTGAAATGTTTCGGACAGCGCGGCTGTACAGACTAGGCGAAAGCCGCACAGTCCAAGCCATTGCGAAACCAACCCGATTTCCTAATCGCTTCTCGAAGATTTAGCCACCAGACGTAGAGTCAGGAAAAGAAAAACGTCTAAATAAGAGTG
>NW_003532429.1:0-1147 GCF_000181795.1 Trichinella spiralis
CTCGGATCCCAGCAATGGGATCTCAAGCAAGGTTTTTTTCAGCCCGACCGCCCCCGCGCCGCCCCCCGCCCTCCTGCCCGTTAACGGGGACTTCCCTCGGCGGAGTCTCCTAGTCCCGTGCTGGCCAGAGACCGGTTTCAAAGAGATGACCCTGTCCATTTGTGTGGTAATGGACGTTGTTTGAAATCTTGTGTAATGGGATTTCAACATCTATGTGAATTCGTAAGACGTATCTGTCCTAGAGGCAGTTATGCAAATTCGCAATTGACGTAGTGCCGAGACTCTGTTTCGGTGCCAATCTAGTGGTGATCGTTACTCCCCCAAGAGAAACGGTAAGCGTCGCTATGCGTTTGTGTTATTGTCTCGCTGGCTCTGACACTTGGCCAATGATTGACATCAGATTTGCCGTCACACCTTTAACTAGTTCATTTGGCGTTGCACCTTTCATCAGTTTAGGCATCAAACATTTGAATTTAATTTTCATCGAGAGTTTACCCTTATAATCATGCTAAATAGTTTTAATTTGTTAAAAATTTATGCGTTAATTTATTCATTTAGGAACTTAAATGATAAGTAAAATATAATTTTCATTCATCTAATAATTGGGCGATTTCAATAATTATTAAATTTCATAAAAGTTTATCAATTTTCATTTACATTTCATCTTATAAAAGATTTTAATTATTCATTAATTTTATACTGATAATATATTTTTAGTGTAAAGCAGCTTTTTACTTTAAACAATGTAATGCAAAAGTAGATTTCTACTTTAAAACAGTTTAATGTAAACAGTTAAAGGGATGTAATAAAGTAAACATTAAATTAGCATAATTTTACTTATTAATTATGGGTCAATTAGCTATTGTTTGAATATAAATTTTTTATTTATAAAATATTAATTGGGGTCCCCTTTAATTAGGAAATGGGAAAATTAAACTTGGTATAAATGAAATAAACAATTAGCTTAGGCAAGGTGCAACGAGTTTAATCTTTTTATAAATAGGAAGTAATCTTCTATAAATAGAATGTTATTAATCCGTAACATGTAGGAAAACAATGTATTAAATATGAGCTTAATTTTAATATGCTAATTAGAAAGTTTAAAATGCAACGTAAATGCAACACTGAGTATTTTAATTTTTAATTA
>NW_003532430.1:0-717 GCF_000181795.1 Trichinella spiralis
TTTTTATTCATTATTATTTTTTGGAATACTTTCTGAAAAATAATTTTTCAATCAACATCCAAAGACAATGAACATTAACGATGAGAAGATGACGAATTTAGCAGTAAGTGGCATTTTTTTCATTTTTAAGTCTTAATCAGTTAACAATATAATTGAGAATCGATATTGAGCATAATTTTTCAACATATTGTATGAAGAATTCTCAAAATCAGATAATAGGTGACATAATAAACGCCAAATTTCCGTACAATTAAGATTCATTAAATACACCTTGTACGCATTGTTTATCTATTATTAAAATATGGTCTTTCGAAAATCACCTTTGCAATAGCTATCATGTACTTTCAATTGACCATAAGCAAGCTTTTGCCCGCAAATTGTTCACTTAAAATTAGCCTCATTTCAGCTACTTGTTTTTCTGATTTAAGAAAATTTTCAAAAAAAAGTAGGTGTGTTTTGTCTAAATGAATTTTGCCTTGTTATGGCGTTTTTTGTCAGATAGTTTATATTTTGACTGAATTGTAAATGTCAAGGTCATTTTTAAATTTTCAAATAGTCCTTTCCTTATTGATAGAATTTAGCAGTGCATTTCTTCTGCTCATATTATGGCTTAGGTTAGACTTTATCTTCAGCCAAAAGTTCTAACGCACTAAAAACCGGTTTCCAACGCTGCATTATGCAATAAACTATCGCTATAACGCTGCCTTATCATCAGTA
>NW_003532431.1:0-1586 GCF_000181795.1 Trichinella spiralis
CGTCATTATTATTTTTAGCAATTCCCGCTTGTGATGACCCTTCTTTAAATGACTGTGACAAAGTTAATGCAGTATGCACAGAAACAGAAGGTGGATATACATGCTCTTGCAAAAATGGGTTTTTTGATATTTCACCAAATTCATCTCGACCTGGTCGAATTTGCAAACAACGTAAGAGATTTGCTTTTTGTGAAAGTTGTTAAAATAATGCATTTAAATATGATGCACAATTTAGTCGTAAATGAATGTCTTAATGGCATTCATGATTGCGCTCAGGTTGGGGGTATTTGTGAAGACACAATGGACAGTTATCAATGTAGATGTGCACCAGGATTTATTGATATTTCTCCTGATGCTAATCGCAAACCAGGCCGACTTTGTCGCCAGCGTATGTCTTTTATGTTTTAAATTACTTCATAATTTTTACACTGCTGCATTTCAATTTAAGTAAAGGATGAATGCTCTACTGGAGCGCATGATTGCTCATCAGACGCAAAATGCATTGATACACCAGATTCCTTTACATGTGTATGTCTTCCTGGTTTTGAAGATGTTTCTCCAAATGCAATGTTGCTGCCAGGGCGAAGTTGTCTTAAACGTAATTTTTGGGACGCAATAAAAAGATGTTGTTATCAAATAGTTCCTTATCTTAAATTTTATTTAGTTGTAAACGAATGTGAAAGCAGTGATTTAAACGACTGCTCGCCTAACGCCGTTTGTATTGATACCGCAAGATCATACCGCTGCCACTGCAAAGAAGATTTTGTGGACCATTCTGCCGATCCTCTCTACCGTTCAGGACGTATTTGTTTGCCAAAAAGTTAGTGATGTTTTACAATTTTAAATGTATAGTGAATTAGAATTATATTTTTGTTATTTGTTGCATTTAGAAATCAATGAATGTGAACAGGATCAGCATGATTGCAGTCCAAACGCGCGTTGCATTGATGAGGATGAAGGATACACATGTCATTGCCTGCCAGGATTTGTTGATCGCTCTGACAGTCCCCTGAATTTACCTGGTCGAGTATGTTTAAAAGGTGAGGAATATTTTTAAGATAATTAATTTTGACATTTGAATTCCAAATTTTAACTGAATCATTTCTTATACTAATCATAAGCATTTACGAAAATGATAGCAAAATCATGAATGTTTTCCGTAAAAATGTAATTAAGTGGACGCTATTTATAATAGCAGCTGATCATCATAAATCTTCTAGCAGAGTTTTTTATAGAGCCTTCAGTTTTGATGGATTCAAGCTGCAGCATTAGTGATATCAATTCTTGTGATAAAAAGAAGAATGAAATTTGTCGAATGGTAAATGGTCAACCAGTCTGTGTCTGTCCAGAACCGTATCAAAGAAATCCTGACAATGACCGATGCACAGGTATAAGCTACATTGGTCTGTGTTGTTTTATATTGCAATTAAATGTCAAAATTTTTAGTCATTGATGAATGTCATTATCCTGAACTAAATGATTGTTCATCAAATGCATATTGCAGTGATAAGATTGATGGTTATACTTGTTTCTGCAAAGAGTCGTTTGTAGATGTATCTCCAAATCGATCGACTCGTCCCGGAAGA
>NW_003532432.1:0-590 GCF_000181795.1 Trichinella spiralis
ACCAAAGTGACGTTATATCAAATGCGATAGTAATTATTCAGAAAAAACAATACAAAAAATAAGTTAAATAGTGATTTTTATTTTTCACTATCCAACAGCACTAACAACAACAGTAAAAAACAACAATGAACGGCATTAACAAAGTGGAAACAACGAAAAAGGAAAAAACTAAATAATACAATACAATGAAATAAAAACAATACAATACAATAAATATATAATACAATACAACACAACACAATAAAATACAATTAGCCACTTGGAAGGCGACATTAAATCGCTCCGGCGTTATGTACATTAATGTTTCCAGGAACTGTTCCAGGGTACGACTACCGTTGGTGTATTCACCCGTATATTGGGGCAAGCCGTTGTTGCTTTTCAACATAAACCCTTGTTTTACCCGGCCTAAATCTTTCTTCTGGGAGCGCTTTCCCCGACCACTTGTGTGGTGGGGGGGAGGGAAGAACCCCCCCCCGGCCCCCCCCCCCCCCCCCCCTTTAAATTTACCCCATGAATTCCCCCAGATAGCGTGTGAAGAAAAATTGGTTCCGGTTTCCCCCAACATCCATAAGTTGGGAAAGGCGGATTTT
>NW_003532433.1:0-859 GCF_000181795.1 Trichinella spiralis
AAAGTTTCAAAGTGGAGCACCACTTGTTAGAAACGTTCAAAGTGGAACACACTGTAGAAACGTCCTAAGTGGGAACGCTTGTTAGAAACGTTCTAAGTGGAGCAACTTTCGAAAAGTCCCCAAGATTTTTCAAAAAGTTCCCGAGGGTTACTAAAGTCCCCGAGGTAACTGAATATCCAAATATTACGTGCTATTTACTTAATTTTTCTTACATATTCACATGACGTTTTGTTTTTTGCCTATTAAGTTCCACTTTTTCAATCCTTTAATTCCTGGTTATGCACTTTTTTTTATGGATAATGTCTGTTGTTTTTTTTCTCTACGCTTGTTTTTCTTCTCAAGTTATATTTTTCATTATCGTTTTTTATCCTACTTTGATTATTTCACCAACAGATTTGCATATTTTTGATTTGTGAATTGTTTTTTTTTCTGATTTCGAATTTTTAGTTGTTTTTTAGATGTTGTTATCTTCCAGAAATGATGCTTTCTGCGGTGTTTTTTAATTTTGTTTAATTTCGAATCCAATTGCCGTTTATACTTTGAATTTTTTTTCTGAATCTATGTTGTACTGCATTTTAGAATTGTTTTCGCAATTTTGTTTCCAAATTTAAATTTTGTCATTTCTTGCACCAGGTTGAACTCTTGAAATTTAATTAATTCCGTTTCAGTCTACCTGTACATGATGTTAAAATTATAATTTTTTCAATAACTGATGGTTTGACGATATTTTTTTGTCATTTTATGGCTATTCCGTATATTTTTTCTCAACAAATTTCGCGTTCTTCACCACTTCTGCCAACATATAACAAACTTTTCAGAATTTTATCATTCTCTCTGCGTCCCATAGAATCCACCACAG
>NW_003532434.1:0-818 GCF_000181795.1 Trichinella spiralis
ATCCGTAACTTCGGAACAAGGATTGGCTCTAAGGGCTGGGCCGATCGGGCTGAGGTTTCAAGCGTGCAGTGTATGCTTGGCTTAGTTGTGTTGAGGACTTGTTCACTTGCCACCGGTTGTTCGGCTGGTCGAGTGTATTCGAGTCTGAAGCAGAGCTGGCCGACAGACCGGCACGTGCAGAACCTGAGCTGCGCGGCTGTCCGTTTTCGTGTACAGACCGTTTCGGTCGGCATTCAACAGCCAACTTAGAACTGGCACGGACACAAGGAATCTGACTGTATAATTAAAACAAAGCATTGCGATGGCCGATGATCGGTGATGACGCAATGTGATTTCTGCCCAGTGCTCTGAATGTCAAAGTGAAGAAACAGTAGCACTACCTTTTCGCGGCAATTTTCCATACAATATAAAACGTCTGATTATGTATGTAATATAATTTCATTTGTTTAATATTAAATGCAACGTTCATGTACAGATGAATGAAAACGTCCAAAACACAAATGAACGATACAGTGTACGATCCGAGATTGCTCTTCTGACAGAAGAAATTAAAGAAAATACAATTCCTAATTTAAAAATTTTGGATACCTTTTTACCAAAATCAGATGGACTTTGCAAAAATGCAAATCGCATTAACATCCGATTTGGTTATACTACCATAGCAGCATGTTTTTTGGAGTAAAGATGATAATACTGACACATGCTATTTGTTTAACTACTATATACTTGTTTAGATTTCCAAACAACTGAGTTCAACCAGCTGCAAACTTTTCAAGAATCAATTGACAATTACATATATTTTCAATGCATCTTTTTGG
>NW_003532435.1:0-1126 GCF_000181795.1 Trichinella spiralis
TGTTCACGGGCGTTACATTTGCCGAGTAAAGTAACAACAAATGCGCCCTTGAGGGATGTTAAGGGCAGCGTTTAGCGATAGTTTTCGCATAGTGATAGCGTGAAAACCGGTTTTTAGTGCTTGAGATCTTTGGGGAGAAGACCATATTTACCTTAAGCCACGATATAAGAGGAATAGAAAGAAGTGCGCCGATAAATTCCCCCCCTAAAGAAAAGGGTATTTGAAAATTCAAAAATGACCTTGACATTTACATTTCAGTCAAAATATAAACTATGTAACAAAAAAGACCATAATAAAACAAAATTGACTTAGACAAAACACTCCTACGTATGTCTGAAAATTTTCTTAAATCAGAAAACCAAGTAGCTAAAATGAAGCTAATTTTAAATGAACAATTTTTGGGCAAAAGCTAGCTTATGGTCAATTGAAAGTGTATGTTAGCCACTGCAATGGTGATTTTCGAAAGAACATATTTCAATGATAAATAAACAATGAGTACACGTTGTTTTAATCAAACTTAACTGTACGGAAATTTGGCATTTATTAAGTCACTTATCATCTCATGTTTAAAATTCTTCATAGAAAATATATTGAGAAATTATGCTCAATATGGATTCTAAATTGCACTGTTAAGTGATTACAACTTAAAAATGAAAAACTGCCACTTACGGCAAAATGCATCGTCTTCTCATTGTTGATGTTCAAACTGTTTGGATGTTCATTCAAATATTATTTTTCAAAAATTATTCCAAAAAATAATAATAAATAAAATTCAAATCTAGTGTTTAGCATTTGATATTGGTCTTCAGTTAATTTTCCAATCCAAACGCAGTGCTTCTATCCACGGACGGCCTCAAACTAAAATTATTTCCAATAAGTCAATAAGGCGAACGACCTCGCATGCAAATTTTTATTTTATTCATTTCTGCTGATAAATGAGACTAGTGCATATTTTTCATTGCGTTTATTTACTTAACTAATGCATTCTGTTTGAAAAGAAAATTTAATTGTAACTTGGCCAAATATAGAAACACTTCTTATTACAGAAACTCTCATTTGATCTTTATTATCACGCATATTCTAAATACTAGAAATAATATAAATATAAGAAATAAAATGCATGCTC
>NW_003532436.1:0-1030 GCF_000181795.1 Trichinella spiralis
GGTGGATTCATGACTGTTTTAACTCTTTTGTGAAGTGCAATTATATTAGCCAATTCTGTTTTCACGGATTCAGCTTTACTGATGGAACTACTATTAGTACCTTTAGTGTCCTCATCAGAAAACTTTTCCACTAGCCCAGAATTTCTAAAAAATAAATTCAATAATTCATTCATTTTTAAATAAGTTAATCAAACTTACAATGCTGCAAGAATATGATAACGAGCACGGGCGCAAACTAAATCTGCAAAATATACTGGTGCTGGTATACTGACAGAACGAGCACATCGACCATATAGATGGCAAAAATAGTATGTAATCGACTGCATTACATTCGCATCCATGTTGCTTTCATCAAACAGCACATGATATCGCGTCGGTCTACTAGTTCCCTGCAATTCAAATAATATTATTAATAATAAAGATTCAAAACATTTCATAAAGTCATACTTGAATTCCATGATGACTGCACAAAAAGAAATCATATTCATCAGGAGATGTCACTACTCTATCGACAACAGTACCAGCAGGGATGTTTTTCCCGCGTCCTCGTGCTGCAGCTTCATCACAACAAAAAAATCGAGCATGATGTCGCTTTTGAACCACAATAAACGTAATCAACGGCCGGTAATTTGTTGCAAATGATTTGCAAGCCCTACGAAGAGCAGGCAGTTCTTCTTCCAAAACCTTTTTAAAAAAATAAATTTTTACTTTGCTTCAATTAATGATACAACACAATTTCACCTGCATAAATTGACCTTCGGATACTCCATCTCGATAAACAATAATATTTTTCGGAGCCGTACCATTAACATCAAGATATTCCAGTAAACGTTCTGAAAATTGTTCGATAAATCCAGTGATCAGTTCTTGCTTCGCTGGTTGTAGTTTCACCGAAGCATGAAATTTCGTCACTTTTGTATCCACATTTCCAACAACCTTCAAATCAAAAACATTCCTTTCAATAATTTGGAAGTACAATAACATGAATAATACCCAACGAGCTATGATGCTAAATTGCGTTTTCTTACTG
>NW_003532437.1:0-840 GCF_000181795.1 Trichinella spiralis
CTCGCACTGTGGTGGATTCTGTAAGCACACACTGTTTTAAAAGTGAAGCCGCGAATGGCTCATTACAACAGCCACAGTTTATTAGAACTTACAATCATGGATAACTGTGGTAATTCTAGAGCTAATACACGCACAAAAACTTCAACTGAATTGGTTGAAGTGCTTTTATTAGAACAAAAACCGAACGGCGTTTGACGAATGTTGAACGTCGAAACTGTTTGGTGAATCTGAATAACTATTTCTGATCGCATGGTCTAGCACCGGCGACATCACTTTCAAGTGTCTGCCTTATCAACCTTCGATGGTAGTCTATGCGACTACCATGGTGATAACGGGTAACGGAGAATCAGGGTTCGACTCCGGAGAGGGAGCCTGAGAAACGGCTACCACATCCAAGGAAGGCAGCAGGCGCGCAAATTACCCACTCCCAGCTTGGGGAGGTAGTGACGAAAAATAACGAGACGATTCTCGTTTGAGAAACGTTATCGAAATGAGTACGCTTTACACACGCTAACGAGTAGCAATTGGAGGGCAAGTCTGGTGCCAGCAGCCGCGGTAATTCCAGCTCCAATAGCGTATATTAAAGTTGCTGCGGTTAAAACGCTCGTAGTTGAATTGTGGTCTTAGACAACAGTCCCCCTACAAAGGTGTGGCACGGTTGCTCGAGATCTTCATTCGTGGTTGCTGTTGTTGCTCTTCATTGAGTGTCAATGGTGCCTCGAGATTTTACTTTGAAAAAATTAGAGTGCTCAAAGCAGGTTGTGATGCCTGAATAATGGTGCATGGAAATAATAATACGATCTCGGTCTATTTTTGTTGGTTTTCGACCGGAGATAATGA
>NW_003532438.1:0-1349 GCF_000181795.1 Trichinella spiralis
CATATTTTTTTGCCCCAGTTATTTACCGTTGTTATGAAGGATCGGGCATTTGGAGGCAACATTGGAAGCAGTGGACGATTGGTAATTTGACAGCATCCCATTTTTTTTTTTTAGGAAAGGTATATTTATTTATTTTAGTTTGAAATTTGCTTGATATAACGTAGAAATTGTTCAAATAGAAATCAAAACGGCAGTTAGCAATTTTTCAAATGCATGTAAAAATGCTTTTTATGGTTGTTTTATGGTTGTTTTTCTTCCCTTTTGGTTTAGTAATTTTGTTTTTTCTTCAACGGAATTTTTTTAAAAATCAAATGTAAATTCGCTTCTAATAACGTTAGTTAATTTCAATTATTAATTATTACAATGGAAATTCAGTTTTTATTTGGAGCAAACATAACATCAAGTAATAGACAGAAATAGAAATTAAATCTTCTTAATTAACATTGCCGACGCTCCACCACCACCGTAGCAAATCGCTGCTATGCCGTATTCGTTCGGTTTCAACGAATGTACTAAATGCGTTAGAATCCGCGCACCTGACATTCTAAAATATTCCATTTATGTGTATTTTCCAAAATATCCATTTTTTCATATTAATCTTTAAAATTATAACTCACCCAAGAGGATGACCAATCGAAACTGCCCCACCGTGTATATTCACTTTGGATTTTTCAAGCTGCAACAACTTCATATTAGCCAACGCGACCACGGAGAATGCCTCATTAATTTCCCAAAGTGCAATATCTTCCTTTTTCATGCCAGATATTTTCAAAACCTGTTTTAAAAAACGCGAAATAAATAAAAAATCTGATTTAAAGCACTATTCATAAAAATTAAGAACTTTTAAAATTTTGCATATTTTATATTTATGTAAACAAGTCTTTTATGCGTGATAGAAAACCTTCTCAATCGCAGCAACAGGAGCGATAGGAAAATCAATCGGCGCCGTTGCAACTTCAGCAAAACAAATAATTTCCGCTTTCGGCTTTGCAGAATATTTTTCAATTCCAACAGCATTCATTAAAACCAGTGCACAAGCACCATCATTCAGAGTGCTGGCGTTTGCTGCTGTAATTGTTCCTGTTCCTCCATCTGTGTGGAAAAAGAATACTTTAATATTTTTTATGAATTTTGAAACAAAAAATTTTTTTTTAATAAACCTTTATTAAACACCGGTTTCAAAGAAGCAAACCGAGAAAAATCACATTTTCTATATTCTTCATCCTCAGAAACAATTTTCACATTGTCGCGTTGCTTTACCGTCACTGGTACAACTTCGTCATTGAAAACTCCCCTCTTCCAGGCTGAGGCACTGCGTTCATAACTCAGCTTGGCATATTCGTCCTGCG
>NW_003532439.1:0-849 GCF_000181795.1 Trichinella spiralis
GCGGCTTTTATTCGTACTGGAAATCAAAATCAAGTAAGCTTGTGCCCGTTTACTCTAGGCGAGGTTTCTGTCCTCGCTGAGCTTACCTTAGGACACCTGCGTTATCGTTTAACAGATGTACCGCCCCAGTCAAACTCCCCGTCTGACACTGTTTCCGGAGCGAATCACTTCAAGCCTATCGCCGATCATCCATTGTGACCACATCACACACTGGGATAACCCAGTACAACAATGCGCCAAATGAAGACACAAAGCGACGGCTGTAAACAAAGCTTCAATCCAACATGAAAACAATGACCAACAGCGACATAAACGCCGCCAAATTGGCCACAATTTTTTCGCTTTACCGAATAAGTAAAGAAACGATCAAAGTAGTGGTATTTCATTGGCGATCACCGGACCATCGCGTGAACGATGGCAAATTGACAATCTCCCACCTATGCTACACCTTTCATGTCTCTTCACAGAGTCAGACTAGAGTCAAGCTCAACAGGGTCTTCTTTCCCCGCTGATTTTGCCAAGCCCGTTCCCTTGGCTGTGGTTTCGCTAGATAGTAGATAGGGACAGAAGGAATCTTGTTGATCCATTCATACGCGTCACTAATTAGATGACGAGGCATTTGGCTACCCTTAAGAGAGTCATAGTTACTCCCGCCGTTTACCCCGCGCTTGATTGAATTTTCTTCACTTTTGACATTTCAAAGCACTGGGGCAGAAAATCACATTGGCGGTCATCACCCGAATCATCGGGCCATCGCAATGGCTTTGTTTTAATTTATACAGTCCAGAATTCCCTTGGGTCCCGTGGCCAGTTCTAAGTTGGGCTGGTTGAAAGGCCCAACCGAAAACG
>NW_003532441.1:0-508 GCF_000181795.1 Trichinella spiralis
TTTAAAATTTATCAAATGAAAAAGCAACTGATCACAGCTTTGCATAAAATTTTACGAATATCGTTGATGTATTTTTGAATTTTCCCAACAATGAACCGAATCAGAAATTTCAAATTTCTATACTCTACAATGGAAATTCAAACAATGACAAGTGTAAGCAGAAATTTGAAAAAACAATTCAAAAGTACATCATTTAAAATGTTTCAGATTCAAATCAAATACTAGAAATTGAACAGTCACATTCCAGTGTAATAAAATTCGATAAACTACTTTTCTAATTGTATTTCTTCACATTTAAGTTGATCAGCAAACAATATTTTTCACATAACAACCTTCCAGCTAGCTAACGCAATAGGGAAACATATAAATTATAATGTTTTTCCTTCGCAACAACGAACAAATTGAACAATATTACAATATGTACAGGGCATACAAAAATTTATTTCGATACCGTGAGAATCAGTTTTCTGATTTCTGATCATCACAATCAGAAAATAAATACAATATA
>NW_003532442.1:0-930 GCF_000181795.1 Trichinella spiralis
GAATTCCACTTTGCAACAAGCAAACATAGTTTAAATATTTTAGCTTCCTGAATGATAACATGCAGGACTCTGACGTTATCTATGACGCTGTTTTGTCATAGAAGGTGTCACCTTACCATAACTGACACTAATGGCAACGACATGCGGTTTCATCAACCGCAAAAGGGAAGAAGCAGTGACAAATGTGAAACTGTCAATGCGTTGGGAATTTGCTGCTACTATGAAATCAAATCAAATCAAGTTTGACAAATTAAAGACCTTCATTTTGTTATATTCCAAATTTAATAACAATAAAAATGAATACATTTATTTCAATAAGCTCCTAACACAGCTCTTATTTTTCAATTTTCTTTATTAGAAATGTTTAAAATGATATAACATGCATTCTCCTTCAAAAAACAATAAAAGTATTAATTAATAAAATAAAAAATTTAATTTTTGGTCAAGAAATGAAAAACATATTTTATTTTCAAAAAATAGGTTAAAACTTTGCATTACACTGCATTATATTGAAGTAAAAGGGCCGTAGACAACTTTAAAATAGTCATTCAGAAAGAAATTTAAACAAAAAATAAAACAAAATTGTTCAAAGTAATAAATTTTAAAGTTTTACTTATAGGACGGCGTTAGCAAAATTTATCATTTCGTCTTTTTCCGAGCTTGGGGTACGTGAGGCAAATTTCAAGTTGTCGAGGTAAGTGACCAATCAATCATTCATTTGCCGCATTATGATTATATTCATTTGATATTTATAATATATGTAGTAACTTATGGTTTCATTAAATTTTACAATACTAATGATATTGAAATCTTCAGAAATAGCAATACGTATTATCTAAAAAAATGCTCCTTACCGCGATTCTCGTTGTGATTGTTCTTGCATTGATCTACCACTTTGTTACTAAAAAAAAGCAAACTTTGGAATGGAAA
>NW_003532443.1:0-1018 GCF_000181795.1 Trichinella spiralis
AATTCCCGGGGAACTCGAACAGAAGCAGAAGGAGTCGGTGGATGAGGTGGAGAATTTCATCATTGTACCCCGCTATCGTTGACATGTTGTATTGGAAGGTGGCGTTTCTTCAAAATTGCTCATTTTCCACTTGGAATGCCAGGTGTTCATCTACAGCACAGCTCTTTGCGTGATCTTTCGGATAAATTCGAAGTATCACTCTGTTGTTCCGTCCACGGAACAACAATACATTCTTCTATGACTTGCACAAAAGTAATCCAATAGCTGATAACACGGAACACACCGGATACGCTGTTAAATTGGCTGTATCGCGGATCCGGCGGAGATACGATGATCATACATCGTTGGGACTGTCGTCATTTCTGAGCAGTTTCTCTTCTTTCAAACTGCTGTGATCATCAGGCTGCGTTCTCCGTGCAGACATTCATTCATGTGATTCATCTGATGCATCACAGTTGTCACGTTCACACCTATCCATATTACGGCCTTCAATTCTTCTTTATAAAATTGCCTTCATCATACACCTTTGGAATTGTCGTCATTTCTGTTGTGCGTCTTCTCGTTACCCGATTTCTCGCTTGTATATGCTGAGCAGTTATTCTGATGATCTTTATGACGGATGACGGTTATCACTACCAAATGTGTCCATATTACGTCATTGAAGCGTTGTTTATCATATTCCGAAACAAATTAATTCTTCATGTATAGGATAATATGCTGTACATTAAGCATATTCTTTTTCAAGTCACCAATATTTCTTCTGTACAACGGCCAGCTCCATTCCGTAGGCTATGCTTTCATGCATTAATTAATGCAGTCCGGGAGAACAGTGATTTGTCAGTGCTTACATTCGACCGAGTAAAAATTTCATTTACTCAGCAATAAAATGCACAAGCAACAGCGCCGACAAAAGCAAAGAATACGCCACGACAACACGACATTCCGCAATCTCGCCAGCGACCTTCTCTAAAAATATATATCCTCATACGGTAGATTATTGATACTCAGGTTGTGAAAT
>NW_003532444.1:0-1687 GCF_000181795.1 Trichinella spiralis
TAATCATATCATTCCGTTCTACTTCTCCTTGTGCACGTTGTATAACCCTCAAATATTACCGGCGCATTGAATTCAACATCGCATTTTTATGAATTCCATATTTTTTCTTTCCAAGTGGATTAATGTTGGCTGAAGAAAGCATCATAGCTCTATTTTAACCCATAAAACAACAGCTAAACCATCCTCATCTCTAGGAAATAAACCGCGGATTTTGGATTTCAACTGTCATCACTCTTTGCCTAAATTTTTTAGACTGCTGCTCCGTACCACGTGTCACATGACTAAAAATGCCTACTAATTTCAGAACCATTTTCAGTTCCAAAAAATCAGAGTAATTATAGCAATGTCTTAAATCAAATTTGCCAGCTGGAAGCCAATAGGCGTTACCAAATTAGGCCATTTTCCATCATCATCATCAAAGAACATTCGTGAACATTGTTAACATTAAATATTTGCAACTGCAACAGCTACTGAGGGAGAAAATGCTTTCTACTTTCTGATGATTCATTCACATCTCTCACTGCTTATCTATCGCATACTAACTCATGGATTACATAATGTGGTGCTAACTGGCTGACTCAAAGAGAGCTGTCATCACAACTTAGACAGTACTGATAAATAATTTTGTTCACTCATCGATAAATGAATTTTAAAAAATGAGTGTCGAACATACCCTAAGTGACAAATTATTAAAAATAGCAAAAACAAAATGAACATTTATTAGAAACAGGATTCGCACTGACTGACTGATCGATTTATATTTATATTGCATTTATTTCCTAATTTATATTCTGCTCTCTCAAAGTACAATTTTAAAAAGCAATTTTTTCAGCAATAACTTCAACAGTAAAAATTACAAACTTTCAAACTCCATGAATAGTTTATTTTATTCTACTTTTATTTCAAAATCTTTTGTTCATTAATTATCTTGTTTGTTGCACTATATTATTAAATTTTTTCATTTAGCCAGTGATATATGCTGTTCATCATTTTTACATTGCATAGCTAGAAATTATTTATCACATATTCTAATCTTCAAAATATCAAAAATATTTGCTCTTATAAAATAAAATAAAATACAAAAATCTTTTCATTTGACTCTTAGTTGAAATATACATAACCATAAGAAAACACTTTAAATTCACTTTAATAAATTTATAAGGCAATGACTCAAAATATTACATGTTTGAGTACTTACATGAATACATACTTTAAATTGCAAAGTATTCCGTTAAGTACCAAAGTTTTGCGAATATACAACACACATTTATCATGGTAAAGAAAGACTTACATTCTCATTATTTATTAACAGAATATTATGAATCCAATTTAAGAAAAACAATCTTCCCAATTAAACTATATGACATTTGATATAAGTACTAGCAAAACGTTACCAGTGAAAAATTATGACTAAAAATCAGGAATAATTACGACAACCAAATTAAGATTTTACATACTGCTAAGTATGTCAAATAAAATATCAAAACTAAAAGCTGAACAAATGAACATGAATGTTTACGTTTACATATCTAAACTTTTGCATCATAATAAATATACAAGGCTTGTTCAATATGTCACGAATATGCAACAGTGTTTGCAAAAGAAGTACACTGATTACATAAACTGACAAATTTTTCACTTGCAAAATACAAATAAAAAACAATATTTCGTTGTTAACTATCATACA
>NW_003532445.1:0-1330 GCF_000181795.1 Trichinella spiralis
GGTGGATTCTCTGTGCATTCTCGCTATTGCATTTTACACGTAAGTAATAATTCTCATATTTCTACTGTGAAATTTGTCACTATTTGCTATTAGCATAATAAAAACAGTATATAATAATCATGCATGATAAGTGCTATAAGAGTCGAATAAAATAATGGGCATAGAAATCGCAGCAGCTAATTAAATCGATGAAAATAAATATCATATGCTAAATTGAAAAGCAAAATACATAATTTTTTAATCACAATTTATTTCATGAAAGAGTGTGTCATTTGAAAATTAATTTCAATGTATAATATCTTGAAATGCAAATTCTGTCAGTGCATTTAGTTTTTTGAACATAATTAACTATTGCATTATGTAATCCATCAAATGTAATAAAATAATGCATAGCACGTGCACTTTTGAAGAGTAATATTAGAAGAAATCAATAACACGAGCTAAATAAATATGGTTTTGAAAGTTCAGAACTTATTTGCTTACTGAAAAATGCTGATTTATTTGACGTTTCATGTATAAAATGTGTGAAACATTTTTCAGGGTGTCAGCTGCTGTGTTTGACGATATGGTAAGTTCAAGAATATTTATTTGCAGATTTATATAAATAAGAATTATATAAAATACATCAATAACGATATGACTTTATGTTGATTTTCACACAGCTATTTATTGTTGCATTCATTTTACTGTAGTTGAAAACCGAAACTGGAAAATTGTGTGCTGAACAATGCCAGCAGCAGTATGCAGCCTATCAGCAGGCAGCTCAAGAATCTATGACTAGAGGATATCTACATGCTGAACCAGCATCTCAAGATTTCGTAAACTGTTTTGTTAACTGCCGAGTTGGTCTTCTTGGTCTGCGATGATCATAAAATACCGTCACTTATCTTAAAATATTGACAATCCATATGAAAATATTTATTTATGTATATTCATTTATGTGTAAATTTTAATTATTAAAAGAAATCATTCATTTTGCAATTGTTATATTTTGTCTTCATTAAAGTTGTCCGTTGAGTAAGTAATATTGTTTTGAAATATTTCTATTTTAAAATTTTTACATACATGAAATCATCTATAAATGAAATGACCTAATGATGAAAGCAAAGTTTTATAACTAGCAATAGATAAATCTGCTGTTTTATCTTTGTGAATTAATTGCAATCTCCTGTTTTCACATTGTAAATATTTCAACATGCAACGCGCATTGCTGTTGGCAGCCTTCCATTATGCAATAGTTTCTGCATGCAGAAACATTTATAATGAAAGTTTACATTTTATAAATTTTAGTAATTATGGAGTTTTACATTTTCATCGAATATTTAAGAAA
>NW_003532446.1:0-1023 GCF_000181795.1 Trichinella spiralis
TTTTACTGCGCTATTAGGGATGGAAAATTAGGTTATTCTTCCTGAAGCAAAGTAAATATCCATTTGCATAATTTACTTATTATACAATTGACTAAGCACATCGATTTTATTAGGTTATTCAGTTCACTGCAATGCTATCAATCTAGCACGTGGTCAACTATAATTGCGCTCTTCAACACCATCCATGAATAACTGGTAAGTTGGATTTGATATTTTGGTGGTGGCATGCTATGCATGTTACTTTACTTATATGGTGAATGGAAACTGACGGGTTTCTTTTCTATTGTTGTTATTGCTAACTTTCAGGAACAACAGATGCTGAAGAAGAAGGAACTCTTTGTTTTTTATTTTGTGATATAATTTACTTTCAGAATTGACATTTTTATATTCATATCAATGAATGTGAAACAAACAGTACCTGAAAACCAACTGAATATGGTAACTATGCATCATGATAAATGTGGCTTGCTTTTCACTTGAATTTTTCTGTTAAATTTAGTTTTTAGGTTACAGTGCCAATAGCGCCACATTACTTTCATTCTAACTGCAGCATTAATATTAAATTATCATGTATATGATATCATAGATTGGGTGGTCTTGATTCAATTCTTTTACGAATTGAAAATTACATTTGCCTTGCTACATTTTGAAAATGCACAGACGCAATCTATTATCAGTAAAGACGGGTAAAAGTTGTTGAAGTGGCTGACATTGCTGACAGCGTTCAAAAAACGTATGACAAAAAACAGTAAGTATTGACTTTGTTTAGTTATATAGCAAGACGATGGACTGATCAGATATATGTAATATTTGGTAAAATCTATAAATATAAATTGCGTCATTCCCTGAGCTTTTATGGAATTTTATTTGTTCTGGGCACCCTGATAAGTCATGTTCCAATCATTTCTTCCAAATGTGGCATCCCTAAGTATTGAATTTGCTTCTGATTGCAGTTGCATCCTACAATGTACATATTTTATCTATGACAGCTTTACATTAACACCAACGAATTCGATGTTTCTT
>NW_003532447.1:0-1153 GCF_000181795.1 Trichinella spiralis
TTTTAAAATGCATATAGCAATTTGGGCATGTTTATGTGCAAAAAACATATTGAGAATTTATCATAATCCTGTGAGAAGCGCAACTTAATTGACGTTAGCTTATAATGCAAATAAAAACAGGATATGTATCAGACATTTTATAATACCGAGCAATTTGCAAATTTGTCTGGAATAACATAGAAAATATTTATATTAAAAAATTGAAATGATATCAGTTGTTTTATTTCTTTATACAATATACCGTACGTTTACAATGCACCAATATTTTTTAATTAAAATTTAATTGAAAATGAATTGTTAACAGTATGACACTTTATATTACTATGAACATTTTATTATTGCAAACAGAATAATTATCTTCATAGTTTTACATACTTAAATTGTTATTTAAATAAAAGTTAAATTGTAATTTAAAGCATTAGTATTTTCCACGAAAAAGCAGAAAGCCCTTGTTTCCAGCGACGAAGTGTACACAATGACTGTCTTGAAATGTAACTTTCGAAGAAAATTTCCGACCAACAATGCAATGCCACGGTGGCATATACTTCTCATCTAATGTTAATTTTATTGCTTTTGCAATCTGAAATAAATATTAGAATTATTTTCACTTTCGCGAAGTTTAATGAAGAAAAAAATAATTTCACATCTCTTTCATCATTATATTTTTCCAACGTGCTAAACGTTATTTTTATGACATCACGCAGCATGCTCATGTCCATATCAAGAAAACACAGCTGAACAACTTTCTTGAATTCCTTTTGCAGGGCTTCTTCCAATGTTGTGAAATTTTTTTCACATTCATTTTCCATTCTCGCACAATAAACGGAAAAGCGTGTTGTGCAGGCAAGCAAAATAAAATACTGATTTACTAATTGCACCTTTGAAATTGAAACTACTCGTATTTTAAAGTGTCTGGATTTAAAGTATTATTCTGTAAATTTTAGCATGGTTTAAACGTAGCTCAAAATGAATTTTCTGGCGTTATTATAATTATTATTACTTTTATTTAATACGCACTTATAATAATTCTTCCAGTATGTGCTGCGTGATATGCATAAGAAATGCAAAGCAGCAGTGAAATTGAAACATAGTTTAGTATTATTTATCATTTAATGAAAGATCATTTATTTCATTATGTATTTTAGTCAATATG
>NW_003532448.1:0-1299 GCF_000181795.1 Trichinella spiralis
AAATTGGTAATTGTTGCAATACTATGAATAATTGGTATAATTTAAAGGAAAAAGTTTCCGTCAAAGCCTGGTTCGAGGAAAATAAACCCATCAGAGTGTCTATTTGATGAAATTTACTGGTCTGGTACACTTGGACTTCAGAAATGCAGAAGCCGGTTCGCTGGATGAACGTGAAAAGGGGTCCAATTTCAATTTTTTGGATATATTGTTTGCACAAGGGCGTTCATCTCCATTATTTGAGTAAATTGCAGTTTAATAACAGTTTTAATTTATGAATTGGAATAATTTCAGATTGTCGAAATCATTCAAAGCAGTCAGGAATTCATTTTATTGCATTCCACAAGGTGCTGGTGTGGACGTGAAATATGGCATTGAATTATGGAGAGGCTTGTTCATTTCTGCGCGCGTAATTGATGGTTTTCGACCAGCGATTAATATTGATGGTGTGATGGAAATTGTTTTTCATTTCGGTGAAAAAAATTTTAATAATTGAAATGGATTTTAGTATCACACAGTTGCTTTTACAAGCGTCAGTCACTGATAAATTTGATTTGCGACATATTGAATGGTGATGAACGTGAAGTAAGATTTCATCCAAATCAGCTTAGATTGAATACCCAACTTCAACCAGAACATTTGAACTTGTTGATACCAGAATTAAAAGGTAATCGTCATTGGAATATTTGAAATATATTTAAACATTATTTATTAATTTAGGGGTCTGCATTCATACAACACATCGAAATCAAGATCGAATTTATCGTATTAAAAATATACTCAGTACGGCAGTATCGATGAAATTCCAAAAAGATGGAAAAGAAATTTCAGTTGCGGAATATTTTCGTGATGTTTATGGGCCATTAAAGTATCCAAATTTGCCGTTGGTTGAAGTCGGCAGTAAATCAAAACCAATTTATTTCCCAGTTGAAGTACAAAAAACGGACAATTGTTTCAACTTTTTTTTTAATACAATGAATTTATTTTGTCTAATTTAGCTTTGTCAAGTGGCAAACTGTCAAAGATACAACAAGAAATTGAAAGCGTGTCAAACGACTTCTATAATTCGAGTATGTTAATGATTTTAAATATTGATAATACTAATAATAATAAATTGGTATATATTTAGTTTGCTTCGACGGACGCTCCTACTCGAATTCTAGAGTGTATGGACATGGACAAGAAATCATATTTCAATAATGATCCATTTGTTGATGAGTTGTGGCGTTCAAATTACAGCGGCACCCATTGATTGTTAATGCACGAGTTTTGCCACCGCCTACGGGTGGCACATGGTAAAGG
>NW_003532449.1:0-945 GCF_000181795.1 Trichinella spiralis
AAATAAAATATAACAAAAGTCACTTGGCAACTGTCGCAGCAGAAATCATCCGGGCACACTGAGAGCAGCAAAGAGATCCATTACAGCGCAATGTAACAAAACAAATTTAATACTGTAATGGTCATCATCAACAACAACAACAACAACAAAAGGAATAATAATAATAATAATAATAAATACAAATAATATATAATTGTATTGTTGTTGTTTTTTAAAATTTCAAACATTCAATGATGATCAACTTACCAAGACCCCGAGCAGCGACATCAGTTGCAATGACTATTGGAGATTTTCCTGTTCGAAATTCTGAAAATGCACCCAAACTGTATGAATATTTTTGAACAATGCAAAAATTAAAAAAAACAAAATACCATTCAAAACCCAATCTCTTTCTCCTTGTGCTTTGTCACCATGAATGGACAACACTGGCCAACCTTTCTGACGAAGCCAACGAGTCAATTCATCAGCTTTTCGTTTCGTTTCAACGAAAATCAACACTTTCGGATCGCTGTCTTTTGTAACTTCTTGCAGTAATTTCAATAATCTAAAATGAAAAAGAATTATTCCAATTTTCATTACTATAACTTCAATTTTATAATTAAAAAAAACGTATAATTTAAATTTCATGGAAACATACATATATATATATATATATATATATATATATATATATATATAACAGAAAACAAAGACAACAATCACCGCTCACCGTTCGTGTTTCTCAAATTCGGAAACAATTTCAACCACTTGTTCAATATTATGATTTGCTGCCAATTGCAAAGAACCGATGTTCACAAAAACATAATCACGCAGAAAACTCTCTGCCAGAGCACGCACTTCGGTTGGCCACGTGGCGCTGAACATAATTGTCTGACGATCCGGCTATAAAGTAAAATTAATTTTAAAAATAAACAACAGATCATTTTTTAATCAACAAACCCTGGT
>NW_003532450.1:0-625 GCF_000181795.1 Trichinella spiralis
TCGCCCTGTGGTGGATTCTCGATGAAAACGAGGCGAGACTCGAAAGTTTATGTGAATTGCAGCCACGTTGAACATAGAAATTTTGAACGCACATTGCGGTGTTGAGTTGACTCGACGCCGCGTCTGTCTGAGGGTCGTTACTATTACATATAATATTATATATTTTGCTGTGCTGTTGTTCTGTGATTGTCAACAACAGTCGTCGGCTTTTAGTTGCTATGTATATGCAGCTGCTGCCAATGTTATGTTGTCTGTGATAAGAAATGGATCGAATATGTAATTTGCAATGTGTGTAATTGTGTAGAGTGTAAAGAAACGGTGTGGATGTTTCTTTGAATATTCGATCATCGTGTTGTGTTTGAATAATGCAAACAACATAATTTGGAGATTGTTGTCGACGTTGCAGTGTGTGTGAAATGCAAATTGTGCAACGCTGCGCTTGTGTATTGAATTCTCAATTGAAAACCGGTGAGCGTTATAAAGGTGCATATTTCTTGTCGTTGTTGTTGCAAATGTTTTTTATCAACAGCATTTTGTTTTTCAATAAACACTAGTGTGTGTGTTGTTGTAATGCAATCAGCAATCGTTGCGTTGTGTGTGATTGTCTGTGTGCGTGTATGATGAA
>NW_003532451.1:0-550 GCF_000181795.1 Trichinella spiralis
AGCTGAACTAGGCCGGCAACTGCTAATTTGTTAGCATTTAAACTTTTATAAATTTTCAGGCAAACTGTTCTATCCTGATAGCAATCAAAGAATTTTACTTTTAACTTCAGAAAGTTTTTACCACTTTGTCAGTGTTATTGTTTTCCTTCGTATCTTTTTATTTAAATTAAAAATCTGCAATATTATTTACAAATCAAAAAACAAAATTTATTATATAATTGGTGGTGAATGTGTAAACTTTTTATTTCAACATCTGAAACGAAAACCGACTAGTGCGTTCGTTTGGTGAAGCAACTTAAATGGCCATCCTGTTTTCATTTTCAATTGCAAGCCTTTCAAATGTATATTTCAAATGATACCAAAATATTTAACCATTCCGCATCAAAAGCAGTGCCCTATGATGTAGCTGATCTGTTTGATGTTGCATTTCAAATTACATTTGAACTTGGTTATAAGAGAGCATGGAATTTGGAAAGAAATACCATGCAGTTATCCATTATTTTATCGTTTAATTAACTACAGGGAATTTTTTTCGGCCCAATTATTTTCG
>NW_003532452.1:0-1161 GCF_000181795.1 Trichinella spiralis
TGGGGGAGATTTCGCGTTTTCGTCGATTCAGCGGGGGGGAAGGTTGCTTTTTTTTGTGAATTTTTTTTAAAAAAAAGTTTTCGGTTGCGGTGGAGGCCTGCCTTTCGGTCAGCCCGACCGCCCCCGCGCCGCCCCCCGCCCTCCTGCCCCGGGGACCCCCAAGGCATCATCGCCTCCTAGCCCACGTGCTGGCCTCACGATTTTGGCCGAGTATGACCTTGGGTGGATCCATCTGATCCACCCTCGACGGACCAGATGGCCATTCTGATCCGCCGAAGACGTAGCTTCCGCACCAGATGGCGTGCGTTGCTAGGCAGATGTGAACCGTTACGCCTACAAAGCCTTGCCGCCTCATGCACATCAAATTGCCGTCACACCTGATACTCAATATTAATGTACTGTCCTGCAGAACCAACTCATGTTTGCATACTTACCGTATGATTTACAACTCATCATTATTGATTTAATGTATTATGCCTACTTATCTTTTCGAATAAATCTGACTACTGTAAGTTGCTGTTTTTTGCTTGCAATTAAAACCCTCTAATTAACTACTAAATATCCCTGCTGAAATATGTAGTTACGAGTGACGTTATTATACCTAATTAGAAAATATTATGACCCACTTTTGTGTTTACATTGTATGTTAATCATTTATTAAAAAACTCTCACTGCGAAATATGTTACGAGTGACGTTATTTAACCTAATTAAAAATTAAAATACTCAGTGCTGAATTTACGTTGCATTTTAAACTTTCTAATTAGCATATTAAAATTAATCTCATATTTAATGCTGTTTTCCTAGATGTTACGGTTTAATAACATTCTATTTATAAAAGATTACTTCCTATTTATCAAAAGATTATACTCGTTGCACCTTGTCTAAGCTAATAGTTTATTTAATTTATTCCACATTTACTTTTGCCACTGCCTACTGAAAGGACACCCCGATTAACAATCTATAAGTAAAAAATTTATATTCAACAATAGCTAATTCACAAATAATTACAAAGAAAATTATGCTTATTTAATGATTACCATATTACATCCGTTTTAACTGTGACACTACACTGTATAAAGAAAAAGTCTACTATTGAACTGTACATTTATTTTTACGACTGACACTGCTTCTACACTAAAAATACATTATTATCACTAATA
>NW_003532453.1:0-1288 GCF_000181795.1 Trichinella spiralis
CAGAATCTCTGAGGGTTGTTGCTGTTGATGTAGTAGTATCTGAGGGCGTTGTTGTTGTTGTTGTTGTTGTTGCTGGTGGACGGACAGATTGATCGGGAGTTTCCTAACTCATTACTATGCTGCTGCTTTTGAATCAGCTGGACAATGGCACTGTTCCCGCTATTGCACGTGTATGCTTGATGCCCTGCTCACATAAATCGGCTAATTAATGACAATGGCGGTTACCTGCTTTGTTAATGACCCCATCCTTCGACCGTCTATGTTGACAGGTACGTCCTGATCAATAACAACAGCTCCCATTAGAGAATCCACCTGTGCCTGTCGCTACTACCTCTACAATCCAAAAACCGTGAATATTAAAATTATCATAAACAATATTTCAACTGATCAACCTATCACTAATATTGTACGAAATTGTATTGTTTAAAAAATATTTTTTTTTAATTTTACCATATCGAAAATAAATATACAATATATTTCAATAATTATTAATCTGAATAAAATTAATAGTTCACTGTGATTGTGAAATAAAGCCTGACTTAGGCTGTTATGCTGTTATTAGGCTAATTATATTAGTCTGTTATACTGCTGCTGCATATCATTTTTTAATATTTGTAATTTCTTTTGTTAAATATTTAGCATATTTTATTGAATTTATCCGGTTATTCATGCGTTAAAAATTTAAATTTTGATCAAAATTTAAAAAATAATCTTCTGCAATCAACACCACTAACTTATTTATAGTCGAATATCAGTTGTGAAAAATGCAAGATGAAAAAGAAATAATGTTTAATGTTTTTATCTTTACACATATCACAGTATGATTATTATTATTATTATTATTATTGTTGTTGAGGTTAATTATTAATTTTTATAAATAAATATTTACATTTTTAAAATGTGTTTCTGTCTGTTCTTGATTCATTATTTTGCAGCTTGATATTTTCACCCGTGTAAAACGAACGCATGTTGGTTGATGTTGTATGGCATAGTTGAAATAAATGATCCAGTATGGTAACATTTTAATGATTTTAAAACTAATGTGAAAGTAAAACGGACAAAATTGCGCGTAAATTTGTTTGTAGAAGAGAAAAACAAAGATGAAATTAATTCACTTCGGATGAAGTAAGACTGGAGAGAAGCAAGCTTTCAGACGGTGTGCTTACGATAGCTTCGGCGCAGGCGGCGTCGATGTCCAAGAACATCACATCGGTGTCTGCAAGTTGGAACATCGACCGTGCTGAATGTCGAATGGTTTTCGTTCCAAGAATGGTCATCAAACGGCTGA
>NW_003532454.1:0-776 GCF_000181795.1 Trichinella spiralis
TGCTTTTGAGCATAAACCCTGTTTACCCGTCTTAAGTCACCAACGGTCACGTTTCCTGATAGCACCTGTTGAATCAGGGTGTCTATAACACCCTGTTCCGCTATCAGGAGCTCGAGCAGTTCATAAAACCCGTTATGACTTTTAGCCGCTTTTCTGTTGAGCTGATTATGCCAACCTTCCAAGTGGTTATTTGTCCTAATATTTACATTATGTACATTCCATAGCGACAGTCGCGTACATTGAATAAGTGCATACAATTTTGGCCGAAAAAAATTCCCTGTAGTTAATTAAACGATAAAATAATGGATAAGTGCATGGAAATTCCTTTCAAATTCCATGCTCACTTATAACCCACTTCAAATGTAATTTGAAATGCAACATCAAACAGATCAGCTACATCATAGACGCTGCTTTTGATGCGGAAAGTTTCAATATTTCGTTATCATTGAAATATATACATTGAAAGGTTGCAAATGGAAATGAAAAATTTAAGTGCTCACCAACGCACTAGTCGGTTTCATTCAGTTGTAAAAATAGAAAGTTTACAATTTACACCAAATATATAAAAACTAAATTTTTTTTTTGATTTGTAAATAATATTGCAGATTTTTTAATTTCTTTATTTTAAATAAAATATACGAAGGAAAACAATAACTCTGGTGAACAGGAGCAAAAAGAAAACATTTGAAAAGATTAAAGATTAAATTTCATTTGCTGACGAGAAAACATTTTCAGAGATCGACCAAGCAAGATCAGAAGAAGTATTTCGATGCTAA
>NW_003532455.1:0-518 GCF_000181795.1 Trichinella spiralis
GGTATGAATGGATCAACAAGATTCCTTCTGTCCCTATCTACTATCTAGCGAAACCACAGCCAAGGGAACGGGCTTGGCAAAATCAGCGGGGAAAGAAGACCCTGTTGAGCTTGACTCTAGTCTGACTCTGTGAAGAGACATGAAAGGTGTAGCATAGGTGGGAGATTGTCAATTTGCCATCGTTCACGCGATGGTCCGGTGATCGCCAATGAAATACCACTACTTTGATCGTTTCTTTACTTATTCGGTAAAGCGAAAAAATTGTGGCCAATTTGGCGGCGTTTATGTCGCTGTTGGTCATTGTTTTCATGTTGGATTGAAGCTTTGTTTACAGCCGTCGCTTTGTGTCTTCATTTGGCGCATTGTTGTACTGGGTTATCCCAGTGTGTGATGTGGTCACAATGGATGATCGGCGATAGGCTTGAAGTGATTCGCTCCGGAAACAGTGTCAGACGGGGAGTTTGACTGGGGCGGTACATCTGTTAAACGATAACGCAGGTGTCCTAAGGTAAGCTCAG
>NW_003532456.1:0-1188 GCF_000181795.1 Trichinella spiralis
TAAAGAGACTTTTCGGAGGCGTAATGAAAATGGCGTCGACACATGAAATCTAGCAGTCGATGACAAACCAGAAGTATTTAAAATTCCGTCATAAAATCTTCCAAAAATAGATTGCCATATACATGAACAATGTAAATATGAAAATTCTGTCAATGCTTGAAAAGTATTCGGATGATCTTCTGTCCTTGCGTTTCTGCTTTTCATACATGTCTATGCAATTTTTATAACAACGATTCCAATAAAACAATTCCAAACATTCCTCCACAGCCACTGAAGGATTGTCCAAGATTTTCTGTTCTAAAACTGCCTGCAGTTCGGAACGAATTTTCCAATTAATGCTACCATTGCTATTGACCATCTGATTTAACAAATACGCATATTCACTTTCTGCAGCGTTTGCAACTGAAGTTGAGCAATTGGTGAACATAATACCTGTGGTGTTTTCAAATTTTTGTATAATTCAATAAAATTGATAATAATTTAAAAATCACATCAAAAATAAATACACCTTTACAGTATGTTGAGAAAGAATTAAAAGAACAATTTTCTTACTGTACTAACTTTTCATTCAACCATACATTTTCATGAGAACGATTATTTCAAGTATCAGGCTATTGGATAAAAGAAGTAAAAGACAGTAATAAATTTTTAATCTACAGCGCGAGTGCGGTCTTTTTAAATTATACGCATACATTATTAACTGGGCACTCCGATTTCGGCCGCTCCCATTTTCTCCACACCGCCTTTTCGTGTGATTGGTTGTTCGCTCATAGCTTGTACGGCATTTCATCGGTAACCGGCGATTTACTTATGCTATTTTATTGGCTATTCAGTTGACTATGATGTATCGATTTTCAATCTCATTCATTCATTAACGTGATATGCAGTCTGCTGGCAAATATTTTCCACTGAAGATATGAGCATGAACACAAATAAAGAATGTAGTATATGAAATAAAGTGTCTCAGAACTAACTTTAAATAATTAAAATGCTGCACATTTGCAGCACAATGACAATCATCGAACACATAAAAATGAATCATAAGATTTATTTTGAAAGAAAGCTTATAAACTATTTTAACGCTTTCCACCAACTCTCGGAGCTGCTGTTTACAGCTTTGCAATTTTCATGCGTCCTGCTGCAGCTTTCTGCGAGCTCGCATTTTTTCCGCTTTCTAGCGCTTTTGCT
>NW_003532457.1:0-593 GCF_000181795.1 Trichinella spiralis
TACTTACTTCACTGGACCAACGAGCGGAAATGACCACGAACGCAATGACCAACAAACGATTCGATCCAACCTATCCACAACCTTTCACCGATCTTGGCTTTCTCCACTTGTCTTCTTTCTTCTTCATGTCCATTATTTTTCCATGGTTTATTACGTGTTTACTTATTAGTATGCAATGCTTTCATGTGTCAGAGATTTTACAAAGTCAAACTCAAAATAAAAAGAATCTGAGAAAAAATATTTGAAGAAATAAATTCAAGAAACATGCAAATTTACACTATAAGAAGAAAAAAAGTGAAAATCAAAGAAATCAAAATAAATAATAGGAGAAATTAAAAAATGAATGAATTGTATAAAATAAAGTAGGGGAAAATAAAATTTGAATGAATGTTTGAAGTTTAACATTTTGAAAAATAAAAATAAAATAAAAAGAATTTGCTTTAGAAAGTGTTCAAAATCAAATTATGTAAGTAATGAATAACAAAAATTACAAAATAAACGAAAATCGAAAATTATTTCGACACATGAAAGCAGTTGCATACATAAATTTTGCTGCGTGAAAAGCCCAAGTACTGCATTAATTCAAAACTCAG
>NW_003532458.1:0-831 GCF_000181795.1 Trichinella spiralis
TTGAAGTTTTTGTGCGTGTATTAGCTCTAGAATTACCACAGTTATCCATGATTGTAAGTTCTAATAAACTGTGGCTGTTGTAATGAGCCATTCGCGGCTTCACTTTTAAAACAGTGTGTGCTTACACATGCATGGCTTAATCTTTGAGACAAGCATATGACTACTGGCAGGATCAACCAGGTAATACATTCACAATTAACGAAGCAATACTTTCACAAATGGCACGCACTTTGCTTGAAATCATCATCTGATGAAACCAACACAAAACTACGCACCACGGAAAGTTCCGTTGTCACACAAACTGCACTATTATACAGCAGGCAACAACCTCACACACATTTTCCCAAACAGCAAAACGTAAACAACACACAAGAATCGCCATAATGGGAATTTTTATAATCACGAACAACAACAGCATGAAAAACACGCTTGAACCAAACAGAAATACTCAATGCAGAATAAAGATCGTTACAAGATGGTTAGACAGCAAGATATTCTCACATCTTAAGAGACAAAGCAACATTGATCGCATCAAACAAACACGCACTGCGAACAATATTACACTAGCTTCAACCAGCACATGGTGACAAACACCGACACTCAACCAATACATGAATAACATGAACCGCAGACGAGTTAACAGACAGCCACATTACCACTTAGAAAGAGCATCAAATGCATGTACCACTGTGCATGAAGCAAGATACAACATGGAAAATAGCAAACACCAAACGGGCAACTGCTACTTCCAAACAGAAAGGAAAGCACATCAGCTGGGTGCCAACCAAGGCCTGAAATACAATGCGCCTGGTGGGAACATGGTCGCCTTTT
>NW_003532459.1:0-795 GCF_000181795.1 Trichinella spiralis
TGTGGTGGATTCTCGATCAGTCAGTCAAAACGTACTATTCTCGTCGGCTTGTAGACGTTTACGCAATTCTTCGACACAAGAGCTGTCCCAGATGCGTTCCCCAAGCGTGCGATCATGCTCTTGATCCAGCACAGCCAAATGATCAGCAATCAACTGCTTTTCCTTTTCAAGTTTCAAACTTTCTGCTTTCTCTGGTCCAAAGACTGCGCTTGTCGTTTATATACCCCTGTCTCGAACTATAAAACCCATGCAATTTTAGCTGTTTCGTAAAATTATATTCCAAATACCAAAACGGCAAATACACAAAAACAATATTTCAAAATCCACAGACAATTTCAATTTGTTGCTGCTATCGAGAGCTTTAATCTGAACTTTAAAATCACCAACAACTTCTATATACGAATCAAGGAAAAAATGAACAGTAGCTCATTTTAAATAATATTTAAAGCAAAAATAACATTTCAAAAATCCAATCATTCAATCAACCATATTTACCGAGATTTTTTCCAAAGTAACTACATAATCTCCAACTGCATCTGCTTCAGCGACGTGACTCCACAGTACGTCAACTTCGTCAAGAAAGCCTACGCATTTTTTTCAGCATCATCCGAATTCTCCTAAATCTACACGCACACAGCCACACACATAGCTGAATTTGCATTATCTAAGAAATTCATCATTTGAAAAATGCTCAACTTGTCGCAACAAATTCGTCATACTCCAGCGGGCCATTTCATCACGAGCTAAAATACAGTGAAATGACTGAAACTGAATTTCCATTATAAAATTCAAACG
>NW_003532460.1:0-813 GCF_000181795.1 Trichinella spiralis
TGTGGTGGATTCGGTAAAGGAAATGGAGGACGTGTAAATAATAATTATTCATATCATTCATTTTGAAAAATATTTGTTTCATAATTTTTCTCATATGTTTAGCAAATAATTCTTACACCAAAAGATGGAGCATGGAATTCGAATGAATTTAAATTTTTTGAATCTGCTTATTGTGAATCATTTGGATTTGTATCGTTTCTACCACCACATAAAGCATCAATGTTACAGTGAGTATTGCAAAATTTCATTAATAAATCATATTAGCTTTGTTGATTATTTGCTTGATTTTTAGGGAATTTTGTCTGCAAATTGTCAGAACATGTCGTAGTACAGGAATTGAAATGCCGGACAGCCCAAAATTTTATGAACAAGCGCGGAAAAATGATACCGTAGAAATGGTATTCAAACGTATTGCTGACAAATGTGACAGAGATGGAATAAAATGTGATTTGGTATTTGTTGCGTTATTTTCATCTGAACAATATGGTAATGATTGTTTTGTTGTTATATGATGAAATTTATTTTATTAATGCTGAATGTATTTTTACCTTTTTTAAGCTCAAGTGAAATCTTGTGGTGATATCACTTTTGGATTGGTCACTCAGTGTGTATTACCGAAAACAATAAGTGATGTAGCAATAAAGAAGAGTTATTCGACGATGTTAAATATTGCGATGAAAATAAATATGAAAATTGGTGGCATCAATACAAAATTACTAGAAGATGAAATGTATGATATTGAATTTATGAATGCGTATGAAAAATTCTTGAATGCAGCTTTTTGTTTAGTTTGGATAATTATTTGTATAAGAA
>NW_003532461.1:0-517 GCF_000181795.1 Trichinella spiralis
TGTGGTGGATTCGAATTTTCAGTAGTTTTCATTGGTTGAATTTGACAGTGCATCTGAATTTTTTTTTCAAATCATTTGTAACTTTCATTTTTCGTATTGTGTTCCAGTTTATTTTTGAGTAGCTTATTCAGCGCACGTAAAACGCTTTTCAGCGCAACGCGCGCAATATCTGACTTTTATGCAAATATGGGTGGTCTGAAAATTGCCTTCATATTAACAGTGGGCCAGTTAAATTGACTTTGTTGACTAACGGCAGCGGTGAACGGCATTTGCTCAATTTATTAAATCGTTAAGTACAAAGTAAGATATGCTTTTAGAGAAAGAAGAATGTTATCTTTTCAAACATAGGCGTTGTCTAGTTTGAAATGCAAATTTTGCGTGCAAACTGCAATTTGTTTGCTTTTCAGCTTATGTGACCCTGAAATAATGTTTGCTTAACGAAATGAACAATACGTTTGATACTTGTTAATTAGTAGAAATGAACGTTATGCAAATTTTTTCGTGACTCTTGAAATTT
>NW_003532462.1:0-704 GCF_000181795.1 Trichinella spiralis
TGTGGTGGATTCCACCATATGACCATGAAATGCCTACTGTCAGGAGTCTTTGAATTTGATGCTGGATTGTAGCAGAAAGAAGTCAGTTTACATTTGTTTCAAAAATATTTACCGGAATAAGATACATGGTTCGTAACCGAACAGCAAGACCAGCATATCATTCAACAGCTGGGACGGTGCTTCATCATGCAATCATATTTAAGCATTGTTCGCTCTGACAAATGCCAATAATGTTCGCCAGGAATGCCTTTATCCTTAAGTAGTTATATGTAGCGGGAGGATGACGAACAAAGTCACTGAATTTGCACGCAGTTTTCTGATCCAGTGCTCTGACTATGTACTAATGCACAATCGTATCAGTAAAAATTTGGCAGATGTGCAACTGCGCATCAACTTGCTGGTACCACAGATGACATTGGGAGGTCCAATACGTTGGTAGCTTCATTGAAAGTGCGTTCTCTGTTTGAAAATTCGAGAGTTCATTTACGCCATGCAAGGATCCAAAAATATTGTTCACAACAATCGGCTAACTAGTAAAGCGTCTTGCTTGTCTATTTATTCTTAGCATAAGACTACTGTACATATTAGTCACGGTTTCTGTGATTTTCAGGTTCCAATACATCTCTCATGGTATGTAGATCAGTTTGTATAATCCGTTTAGCGGCGTTTATAATTTGCAAGTAGAAAGTCATTTTGTTGACTCT
>NW_003532463.1:0-506 GCF_000181795.1 Trichinella spiralis
TTTGTATGCCTGCTTTCCATGTGTCCGACTTTTTATAAGGTCAAAGTTTGCGCAACAAAATCCAAGAAAAACTACCTGGACAATAAATTGAACACAAAACAATACAATGTAAATACAAGAAGAAAAAAAGTGAAAATAAAAAAGAATCAAAAGAAATAATGAGAGGAATTGAAAAATCAAATGTATATAATAAAGAAGGGAAAAATAAAGTTTGAATGAATAGAAAAAATAAATTCAAAAATAAAAAGAATTTGCTTTGAAAAATGTTCAAAAAGAAAAACAAAAACTACAAAATAATCAAAAAATTATACCCGACCCAGGAAAAGCCAATGCATTACTAAATTTTTTGCTGCGTGAAAAACCCAAGTACTGCATTTATTAAAACCTCCCCCCATGGAAGGTTTGCCCTTAACTAAATTAAAACTAATGGAAAACTTCCCCCCCTTCCCAAAGAAACCCAAACCCCAAACTACCAAAATAGGAAACCCGGGGGAAACCCCAAAACC
>NW_003532464.1:0-568 GCF_000181795.1 Trichinella spiralis
GCGTCACTTCAACTCAGAGGGCCATCAGAAGAAACATCGAATAAGGGGGATGGTAATGTAATGCTGTCATGGATAAAATGCAAAAAAAAAACAAATCCAACTGCAATAAGGAGCAAGTTCAATACTTACTGATGTTTGTGATGCCACATTTAGAACTAACTGATGTAAACATGACTAAGCACGGTGTCCAGAGCGAAAGGAACTTGAAAACATTTCAGCTAATGATGTTATTTGTTATTATAGATACTCAAGTATTCATATTCATATTCATATTCAGATAGATATTCAAATTCAATCCATGTAACACTGGCATCTTCCAGCTATCTAATTAATCAAATTCAATACTTACTGATGAACGATACTGATGATGTGATAAGCAAAGGCACACTGAGACGGCTAGGAAACGCCTTTACGTCCATGCTAACGGGGGTTTGCAAACGATCCCCGCTTCATGGGATGAGGTAATCCACACAGCTATTATAAACAAAAACTACATACTAATTTTTTTGTCATATCACATTAGAAACGCACTGACAGGAAAAAACAACAATACGTTGTCAGGATTTTG
>NW_003532465.1:0-795 GCF_000181795.1 Trichinella spiralis
TTTGAATTATTTTAAATTTTTAATATGCTGGGATTATTTAACTATTTTCTATGAGGTATATATATGTATCACATAAAACATATATTGTGTGAGTATAGATGCGTATGCATGTATTTATGTATATGTGATGTACATAGTTTATAAACGTTTACTTGTTTAGTGCCAGCTTTAGATCATAGCAAGGAGAAAAAATATGAAGAGGAATTTGATGTTTACGACAATGAAGACCCGAAACGAGAAGAAAGATTATTTGATTATTATTATGAAACAGCAGAATATATTGAAAACAGTAATCAGGTATATTCTTATTTTGTGAGAACAGCTAGTGATAAACGGGACATTTCATGTGCAAATTTTGACGAAGACTGATGAATATGAAGAGAATGGAAGCAATTCCGATGCGCTTTCATTGTAATTTAATTCAATTCATGGAGCATAATACTGTACTCTTTTATTCGACATTTAAATATTTGGCAGTAGATGAAGAACTAAGATTCCTTCCTACTCTTTATAATTTTCAGTTTACTTAGAGAGCCAGTTTGAATACTGTTTAAGTTTATTTGAATTTCAATGTTTTCACGTATGTCATTTAATCACAATTTTTAGAATCGAATTCATTTTTTAAATTTATCATCTGAAATGATCAAGTGATACCATATTTTATTGTTCATTTGCAGTAACCGAATGGAATTATTGATCAGTAAATTGTTTGGTACAATTTTCCATTATTATATATGAAAAGAAACTGTTTTGTCTTAATTTTACAGTTGAAAATGTTTTTCCTTCTCCCAACTG
>NW_003532466.1:0-777 GCF_000181795.1 Trichinella spiralis
ATGCAGCTATCATTGTTAAGAAAATTTTCTCATTTATCAGCTGGATGTATTTATGCTGTGCAGAAATGCGGAGTAATGTCCAGTGCAAAATCACAATCCATATTTGATCTTGAAGCAAAGTATGGTGCACATAATTATAAGCCACTGCCAGTGGCGTTGGAGCGTGGTGAGGGCATTTTTGTTTGGGACGTAGATGGACGACGTTACTTTGATTTTCTTTCTGCATATTCAGCAGTTAACCAAGGTCATCGTCATCCGAAAATTATAGAAGCATTAAAAAAGCAGGCTGATAGGCTGACACTTTGCTCACGGGCGACGTATTCAAATGTTTTAGGAGAATATGAAAAATTTATGACAAATTTGTTTGGTTATGACAAACTGTTACCCATGAATTCCGGCGTCGAGGGTTGTGAAAGTGCATTGAAGCTTGCTCGACGTTGGGCATATGATGTGAAGAGAGTCCCAGAAAATAAAGCTGAAGTGATATTTGTTGAAGGCAATTTTTGGGGAAGATCATTAGCCGCGGTCTCATCAAGCACGGATCAGGAATGTTATGGCGGGTTTGGTCCTTTTATGCCTGGTTTCAAAGTTATTCCATACGATGATCCGGGAGCTCTTGAACAAGTGCTCAACACGAATGGTAATAATGTTGCTGCTTTCATGGTTGAACCTATTCAAGGTGAAGCGGGCGTCACGATGCCAAAAGATGGTTATTTGAGAAATGTGCTGAGATTTGTCAAAGGGTATACCGTCTTATTGGATCGTAGATGAATGTCA
>NW_003532467.1:0-1400 GCF_000181795.1 Trichinella spiralis
AAGCTATTAAATGTCAGTATGAATAGCATGTATGTGAAATCGCATACATGATCGACATCAGTATGATAGTGAAAGTGTTTGAACTTCACTACGAGTAATCACTATTATATTAAATTGCACAACATTTATCGTGAAACATTACACTTGTAACATTTATGAGTATAGTGTAAATTTGTAAATTCTGTGAGTTATTTCAAGATAAGCTGTGATTTCATCAATTTGTCATAATGTAGAAAACAAGTAATCTCACACGCTAGTAATAAAATTGACGTTGAAAAGAAGTATGCTTGAATAAAGCCAGAAGCGGCATTAAGTTGTTAAAATTTTTTTTGTTTTAGATGGAATTTCTGATCAACATTCCAAATAGACCAAAAGAATGCTTCCACTAAAGCATTTCAAATCATTTCCACCCACTGAAGGAAAAAATTTTCTTTTGTTTCAATATAAAAGAAAATATGCACAGTACAGCATTTCACTTTTCAAACGTAATTTCCATGGATAAAACCCTGTTCAAACAATATGCGAAATATTTTCATTTTTTAAACGAGGTGTAATAAAGCATATGCCCGCTTTAAAAAGAAAATTTCGGGATTTATGGGGAAGGTATGGTTTATTTTAAAGAAAGTAAAGCATGCCTCACCTGCAGTTCTGGGAAATTATGACGATGAAAGTTTATTTAAACGAAGGATATCATTTTTTAACTCTTAGCAATTGCTCAAAAGGTAAGAAAGTAGTAATCGTAACATTGCAAATTATATTAAAAATTTATTTAGTGCATGCATTAAATAAATACTATATGTAATAAAATCAAACTAACTCAAGCATTGAAATTAGCTGTGCTTATTTTCGGAACAAAATTCTTTTGCTTTCATAAAAGCATCATCATATAGATTAATTTTTGCTGACGTCAGCAACTATTATAACTTGTTTGTTATTTTTAATTCTTTTGTTTCAGACAGAGAGAATGAACGTGTTGACAACGATCTACCTGAATTGCATCTCTTACCGATTCTGTTTGAAGTTTGTCAACTGGAATTCTATAGGGGGGGAGAGAAAAAAAAAAATTGGTCAGTTATAATAGAAGTAGTAAATACAACTAATCTACTAGAATGTCTAACAAACTGTGCAGCACTTATGAAGACAAACAAATGCAGCGCTATTTACTTCATTGATGAAAGCTGCATTCTATTCAAAAGAATGCGTCACTTGCAATATCATTTCATCAGAGAAAGGGCTTCTGTTTTTGCAGAGCTGCTTTTTTGTGAACCAAACATTAGATAAACAGTACCTGCATAACCAAAAAATTACGTCTTACCACTACACGCAATAATTACATTCCATACCCTTTTTAATTAAATCTGATTATTATTACAATAAAGACAAACTTTAAAATATGTATA
>NW_003532468.1:0-652 GCF_000181795.1 Trichinella spiralis
TAAAATAGTGATTGTTGATTTTTCACTAGTCAAGAGTAGCAACAACAACAGTAAAGAACAGTCAACAACAACAACAACAATAAACAACATAACAGTGAAAAATGTTAACAAAGTAGAAACGACGAAAAAGAATAATACAATACAATGAAATAAAATACGAGTATAATACAATACAATACAATACAAATATAATATAGTACAATACAACACAACAAAATAGAATAAAAATATAATACAAGCCACCACTTGGAAGGCGGCACTAAATCGGCTCCGGCGTTAAATACATTAAAGCTGCTAGCGTGCGTCTACCGTTGGTGTATTCACCCTTATATTGTGCAACCCGTCGTTGCTTTTGAGCATAAACCCTGTTTACCCGTCTTAAGTCACCAATGGTCACGTTTCCTGATAGCACCTGTTGAATCAGGGTGTCTATAACACCCTGTTCCGCTATCAGGAGCTCAAGCAGTTCATAAAACCCGTTATGACTTTTAGCCGCTTTTCTGTTGAGCCGATTATGCCAATCTTCCCAGTGGTTATTTGTCCTAATATTTACCTTTATGTACATTCCATAGCTGCATCGCGTACTTTGAATAAGTGCATAAGATTTTGGCCGAAAAAAAATCCCTGTTAGTTAATTTAACGATAAATAATG
>NW_003532469.1:0-810 GCF_000181795.1 Trichinella spiralis
TAGCCTACGGAATGAAGCTGGCCGTTGTACAGAAGAAATATTGGTGACTTGAAAAAGAATATGCTTAATGTACAGCATATTATCCTTTATATGAAGAATTAATTTGTTTCGGAATATGATAAACAACGCTTCAATGACGTAATATGGACACATTTGGTAGTGATAACCGTCATCCGTCATAAAGATCATCAGAATAACTGCTCAGCATATACAAGCGAGAAATCGGGTAACGAGAAGACTCACAACAGAAATGACGACAGTTCCAAAGGTGTATGATGAAGCCAATTTTATAAAGAAGAATTGAAGGCCGTAATATGGATAGGTGTGAACGTGACAACTGTGATGCATCAGATGAATCACATGAATGAATGTCTGCACGGAGAACGCAGCCTGATGATCACAGCAGTTTGAAAGAAGAGAAACTGCTCAGAAATGACGACAGTCCCAACGATGTATGATCATCATATCTCCGCCGGATCCGCGATACAGCCAATTTAACAGCGTATCCGGTGTGTTCCGTGTTATTAAGCATTAGATTACCTTTGTGCAAGTCATGGAAGAATGTATTGTTGTTCCGTGGACGGAACAACAGAGCGATAATTCGAATTTATCCGAAAAGATCACGCAAAGAGCTGTGCTGTAGATGAGCACCTGGCATTCCAAGTGGAAAATGAGCAATTTTTGAAGAAACGCCACTTCCAATACAACATGTCAACGATAGCGGGGGTACAATGATGAAGCCTCCACCTCATCCACCGACTCCTTCTGCTTCTTGTCGAAGTTCCCGGGGTTTCAAACGAGTACGGTCTT
>NW_003532470.1:0-1099 GCF_000181795.1 Trichinella spiralis
GGTTTATAAAAGTTAAAAAATAAAATATAAATAATAGTATAAAAATTAATGAGAGATGGTAATATGCTAATTTTAGCACTTTTTTTAAATTCTGATGTAATCGCAAGTGATTGAAGATGGCTGATTAGTAAATTGTACTTTCGGCAGTTAAATTACAGTAAAATATTTTCACTTTTTTCACTTCCTGTTTTCCAACGTTTTATACAATTTTTAACTTTTAACATTACTGATTCAATCACCATGTGCTGCACGTCATCCTGCTACGTTTACAAAATAAATTCTATTCTCATTTTAACGAAATGAACAACGTCATGTGATAAATATAAAATGAAAAATAATTTAAAATAAACTCTGTAACAAGATACTTTAAAAAAATGGCACTATAAAAGTACATGATACAAAAAATTTTGGCCCTAAAAAGGACCGTTGGGTTTGGAAAAAAAAGTACAATCTAAGGTGATGATTTAGTCTCTTTTGACAGATCTTCAGCTTTCCTTGGAAAAAGATTTGCATTGATGTTCGGAAGAACACCACCTTGAGCAATAGTTACACCCCGGAGGAACTCGCTCAACTCTTCATCATTTCGTATTGCCAACTGTATATACCGTGGAGTGATTCGAGTCTTCTTGTTATCACGGGCGGCGTTTCCAGCCAATTCGAGTACTTCAGCGGTCAAGTATTCCATGACAGCAGCAAGATAGACAGGACCTCCAGCACCAATACGCTCAGCGTAATTTCCCTTTTTCAAAAGACGATGAATGCGACCAACAGGGAACTGGAGTCCAGCTCGACTAGATCGAGTCTTTGCTTTTCCTTTAACTTTTCCACCTTTCACGCGACCAGACATCTTCAATTGACAAACACCAGGCAAACTAAAAACTTTCAACAATGAACGTTTCCCCTATAATTCCGTTTAAATACTTTGGAAATCAAGAATTAGGTCAAGTGCAATTGAAACATTTTCGCTAATACTATTGGCTATCGCGCATCATTTAAATCTGGTTACTGAAAACGCTAATGCTAGTTCCCCTGGTTCAGTATAAAATCTCATTTAAAATTTCTTTTCATTTGACGTTTCAGCAGTGTGATTACATGACTC
>NW_003532471.1:0-860 GCF_000181795.1 Trichinella spiralis
GTAGAGTTCGCAAGGATAAAAGAATATGGCCAAGACGTTCTACGATATGGTGTGCCAATAGTTTTTTCAATTTCTCTTTTATACTTAATTGTCAACTGTTGCGGAGTCAATGGTTCTTTGTACAGATCGTCCGATAATTCAATTTTGAAATTTAACTGCGAATTTAACGACTGATTTGGCATCTCATAAAAATCATGTAAATCTATTTGTCGTCCTTGTTCACCAAATTTAAATTTCATTGATTTTTCCGTCAAGCCCCAAAGATTTTTCAAACAGTCCCTGGCTGCCATTTCTGTAGCAATCAACACACTTTCTCCTGCAGCTGAAAAAGAAAACAATTTATAATTTTTCATTCACAATTTTCCAATTAACATCTATACTAACATTCACCAATCAACTTTTTATCACAATAAATTCCAACCACGTACACCGGTGTTACAGTAAATTCACCTGACGATCGCAAAATTCTGAAAAGAATTTTTTTAATGATAATCGCATTGACGTACAAATATAATTTCGTGTAAAAAAAACAATGACATTAAACCTAATACCTAGGTTCAGGAGTGCCACGATCATTTTTTTCCAATAAAGCAGTTAATATTTTCAAAGGTTCTTTGAAATACCACAGTTCATTTATATCGACGTTGATTAGTTGAGTTAGGACAAAATCTTGAACAAAGTATCCAGCTTCCGCTTCATTTCCATCGAATAAAATTGCCCCAACAATAGATCGAAGTGAACTGCTCATCAAAGAATTATTATATGGAAAATTCTGCAACAATTTCATAAAATCCAATCATAACAAACAACCACATGTTAACAGGCAATACTTACATCAAGCCCACTCAACAATTCATAAA
>NW_003532472.1:0-1086 GCF_000181795.1 Trichinella spiralis
ATCAGAAATAAATACAATATATAATAAAATTCTTACAATGATAACCAACAAGTACATGAAATGAGATTATGAATAAATGAAAAGTAGTTCAACAATAAATGAAGTCCGTTTCACGTTCAGTTTGGCGCACAGAAACCGACCGAACGCTGCCCGGTATAACGGAAAACATTTCGGTCCCTTTATGGTCTTCCTTTCGCCTCACCTATACTTCCTTCGGAACGAATTCCACAGCCGTTACGCAGATCACTCCATTAAACAGGATAACAAAGTGGAGAAACTGTCGAAGTTCCTTTTCACTTCTTTCCGACTATGAGAGACTGCCAAGATCTTTGAAACGGATGAGAGAACGAGATTCATAAGCGCTATTATCCACTATCCGCTTACGATAGATAACTCACACGAAACCAGTGTAGAGTAGACAGTCTACTTATTTTCTATCACGAGAATTTTCAACATATCTTTATAAATAGTCTTTCACTGAATGGCAATTTCGAAGCAGTCTTTAAGCTTCCGTTGAGTTCATGCAAAACGATGGAAGACTCGCAAGACCTGTATAAATGATTCGTAGTCGCATTCATTAGCACCATTATTCTTCATTCGCTTCACATCATTCACGGGTGATCAGTGCAAAGTAGAAGATGTATTTATTTCATTTCATTTCACGTTACAAAGAAATTCAACATTTTTCGTTGAATATAACCATCCAGTAGCATACAATGTGGCAACAACGTTTTAGTTCCAGATAATTTCTTGCGACAGAAGACCACTAGGGTGGCCTTTGAAATAAACTACATAATACTCTTCATCGGCTCTATTCTCGATTTTCCACTTACAATCACTCTCGGCTCACAAGAATAGAGTAAATAGCATATTTATTTTCCGGTAACTGTACCTACAGTAATAAATGACATGCAGACCAAGAATAAATAATGATTCTGATATATTATTAAGAACAGCGCTTCGCCGTAGCTTCATAGTATCCACTCGTGCTTTCTACGACATTTTCACGTTATTCTAGAACGAAATGTAATCTTTATTTATAAATGCTTTTATCTTGGATGATTATCGCCCAGCTGCTGTTGTTTT
>NW_003532473.1:0-1960 GCF_000181795.1 Trichinella spiralis
CAGGTTAAATGGAAAATAAATAACAGAAAGTATGCACCACATATAGCACAGAGTTGGTGTTGTCGCGATGGTGAACGAAAGGAAAGAATGAAAAAATGTGACGATTCCACTTCAGGTAAATTTTTCACCGCCTTCTTGTGTAAGCCTTAGATAAAATACGGCTTTGTTCTATAAGTTTCATATGATGCATAGGTCAATGTCAGAAATTATTCACGTCTCTCATCACAAAGGTTGAATTGGTAAAGGCAATTTTAGTATAAAAGTAAATGATAAACTGCCCGCAACAGAAGCTGTTAAGCTACAACTAAGATGACCAGAAAGAAAAGGCAGCCAAAATTTAGCCTGAAGTAGACCAAACCAAATTTATAACACCTCTGCAGGACTGAAACTTCTTGATTCCGACGCATCCCCTCCCTTCCGCTAGAACCTTCCTACGCCCCCCTGGTTGAGAAACACTGCCATAGATGCATCCATACGCCCTGTTGGCGACAGAGATCTGTAGCCAACATTGCCGTATCTTCACCACTCCAGATACTTTAGCACATTTTATATTCGATCGAGTTTCCACGTGCCAGATGAACGAGATACGGTGAATTAAATACACTTTAATCAACGAAAACACAATCCAACGCGCACCAGAACAAACTGAACATGCATTGGAATAAAGCTGTTACTGTAATAAAGTAGTCATCAAAACGTTACTTTGAAAACAAATTGTTCGCATCAAACCAAAAATACCTTGCAACAATAAACACACAAGCCAACTTATGTGTCCTGAACAACTTATCCATTACTTCTATTCTTGGTCATCGACAGTAGCATATACTGTAGTATCCGTATGCGCAAGTAGGAACACTAAAAAAGATTATAATTACAAAATTTGAAACAGTTCAATAAAAAATTAACATCTTGAAAATTTATAAAAAATTCAACACAAGAGTTTTTATAATTTTAATAGGACTTTTACATGCAATCAGTCACGAAGCAAAAAGGTGGGGAGAAAAAAAAAAAAAACACGCAACAACCATAAAACGTAATTCCTTATGAACATAATTAAAAGTTAAATACATTTTTAATGTAAAAAATTAAATTAATTTTTCATTATTTAAATTGATTGTTGATAAGCATGCTTCATGCCGAAAATTGCATGCAAAGCTTTCGTAATTCATGATTGCTAATTTTGCATTTTTTGAACGTAATGCTAAAAATAAAACAAAATTAACTTCAAGCATGCAAAAAATAATTGTTTTATAAATAAATCAGGAGTTATGAAAGCGAATTGAATAGATGAGAAATTTCCAAATGCGAGATTACGGTTTACACTTAATTTTCCTAAATACTGTCATTTAAATTTTCAGCATTTTTATCAGATGAATTTACAAAGAGGAAGGAATACTTATTAGTTTTTTCATGTTTCTTAAATGTTACTTGCTATAATGAAAATCGCATTTATAATCGATGTAAATCGGCATCAGATCCTTCTCTTACGTACCCCTCACAATAGGCTGGGCATGATCAATGAAACTGAAACATAGGTTGAATTTTTTGTGATGCGAAAATCTTTATCTTACCGTGAATTTGGTACCGTTTCTTTTGCAAAGCCAAATTCCATTGCGCTTTCCAGACGATCATTCTTGATCAAGATTTCTGTCAGTGTTTAAATACCCTTTGTCACAATCAAAACAAAAACTGCACGTTGGTCATCCTGACAAATTGAACGATTTTTCATTGTAAAGAAACTTAAACGACTTTATTAATTACCGAGGACAATAAAGGCCTCTCTTACCCCAGTATATTTGAAAAATCAGTACTATTAATTTACTATAACAATAAAGTACATATTCTCTTAGAATAAAACAATAGACCTTTCCTCACCATATTCATTGCCTTCTGCGTATTATTACACATACATCACGTGAATATAATATATATCTTATCGGAATATAATACATAAATTGTA
>NW_003532474.1:0-836 GCF_000181795.1 Trichinella spiralis
TGTCAAAATTTTAACATTTTAATCGAAGAATTCATATTTTTATTTTCAAAAAATAAAATAATACTATAAAATTCCTTTTTGCATAATTTCAATTAATAAGAAAAGGAAAATTGATTACAGTGTGCGAACAAGCAATACGGCTTATTTGCTCGAAGCGTACGCTTTTTATTTGGCTATTCGTTCGCGACAATATTTTTGCACGGCAGGATTGGATGAAAAGTATGTGAAAATTGAAAATTTTTTTGAATTTTAATTTTTTAAATTTTCAATTTCAGACCAGAGCTAGCTTTGAAAAAATTGCGATATCATGCACGTTTTATTGTGGTATGTTTGCTTTTGAAAAAAATGAAACAAGTTCGAGATTTGATCAAGGTAATTTTATTTGAATTCTTTAATAAAATATGCAAATTTGTTCTATTTTTTATTTTATAATTTCACCACTTTTTTTTATTCTTTTCTGTTCTTTTCATAGGATATGAATCGTCTGGTGGACAGTTATATATCGAGATATGATCGTGATGATCAATTGGATTGGTCTCTGGTATTGACAGAAATTAAAACATTTGTTGAGGTAATATTTATTATTTGTTGTTGTATTTTATTTTTAATAAACAATGCTTATTATCCCAGGCAGACAATGTGGTCAATATTGTCGACATTGATTCATCGTCGGTGATTATTAGTCACCGTTTGGGCCGCTTATTCACTGCCTTATGTTGAAAAAAATGCATTTTCATTTGGGACTCACCCTTACCGAAGCTTTAGTTATTGGATGCACTAGAAAATCAGGTAGTTTAAAGTGTGTATTTTATAAATTTATAGTTTTTACTTTTTCC
>NW_003532475.1:0-16567 GCF_000181795.1 Trichinella spiralis
GTGATCAATTTGAAAAATGAGGTTTTAATAATCAATATTTGGAAACAATTTTTATTATCAAGAAACAAATGATTATTCATCATATATGTTGATAATATTAAATCATCATTTTATCATCATCATCATCAACAAGAATTTTCAGTTGAAATAGCTATTCTGATTTATTTATATACATGTGTGTATATTAATTTTTTATGACAATTTTGTTTACTATTTATTGATTTCTCAGACTAGTTATTATTATTATTAAGCGTGTATGCCGACATATATAAGATTTTGATGAGTGACGTGAAATTTAACATCCCTCTGCTGAAATGATTCAAAACGTCAGGACAAGGCCAGCTCTCTTGGGGCTTTTTGTCTTTAGCAGCGTAATCATTGTTTCGATTTGGTATGATCAATGTGATTTTAATGATGAATATTGTTGGGAAAAACATTTCAAGAGTGTGTTTAAACTGTTTTTTTTTGTTGCAACGTGCTACTTACTTATCCTGCTATAAATATCCAAACTATAAAAAGGGCTAGTTTGTCATTTTCAGAACGGTCGAATAAGTTTCAAATTATATAATTAAATATCTGTTATATAATTGTTATGTATTATTATAAATGGCGTAGAAATTTCTTTACTACAATGCACGAGTGTAAAAATGTTTTATGAAATTGTTGGAAATTGAACACAAAAAAAACGCAACTCACATTTGAATTTGAAGCATATTTTGTTTCGTCTGTGCATGTGAATTTGTTGCATCCGAAAAATTGTAGCCATGGATTTAGAGCAACAGATTTACCGTTTTACAGTTTGCAGGAACTGTGGAAAAATTCAAGCTGAAATTTTTTCCATTGAATACTTTTTTTCTGCTCAGCAGTGGGGGGACAATTTTCGCTAGCCAAAATCAAGCTTGCTATAAAACCTCAGTTATAGATACTTATCGTCAGCTGCTCGTGCTTGTCCTCGAAAGACTATAAATTTCTAAACTTCTGAAATTGATGAATTGTTCTCTCGTTAATATGCATAAGCTTGGCATTTATTATTATTATTATTGTCTTTTTTTTCTAAAAAAGGAAAAACGGTCATTGAATGGAAGAAAAAAATTGTTGAACAAGGGAAAAAGTTTTTTTTTGTTTCAAAATGTGCAATTTTTAATTTTTAGAATTTAATAATTTTTGTAGCCAATTTATATAACTTTTTTGTTCTATAATTTTGATAAAAAATTATGTTTGAGGAACTATTCACAAGACAAAGCAGGGGGGGGGGTAAATGAGAAATTAGTTGAAAACATTGCAAATGAAATGCAAATTAAAAAAGACAATTATAATATTGTGCTAGGCGTTTGGACTTGGAAAAAAAGAAAGAAATATCCACTCGGAACATTTTGAAAATTGTATTCAATCTTTCTGCAATACAAATAATATTGTTGCTCCTTTGATGCAGTGAAAATGATAAACTCAATAAATTAGATAAAACAAATCAGCAACAATATTATTATTAGTAGCAAGTATATAGAAGTAGAGTAGTAATAGAAGTAGGTGATATTATACTGTGAATCTGTGGCATTTATGAAATTGTTAAAATTTTTTAAATTCTCTTCTTACATCTAACAATATTGATTATCAGATTAAAAAAATTTTCAAATAAAAATAAATTATCAGTAACAATAACAACAACAGTTATAATAATTGTTATTATTCTTTTTTTAACTGTTCGTTTATAATCAAATTGACATTTTTTTATCAAATTAAATCAAATTATGCACATCGTTCTTAAATAATAAAGGCGGGTATGGAAGAAATTTTTAAAAGTATATCGCTGTGTGCTGCCTGCGTAATTAATTGATTTGCACGTGATCGGTCTATTAGCGTGATTATATTAATTTCGATATTTAAATTCGGAACAATTTTTAATTAATACGAGCACCTGTTCCTTGGCAGAAATTGAAATTTCAGTGATATGATTATTTGACGCATCTCTGAAGAATTTGGAATTTCAAGCATCTTTTTTATAATAATTATTTATGAGTGTTGTTAAAAATTAAACTATTATTTGTTAATTTTTGTCATTAAAACGTCAATTATTCTACATAATGAAATATTTATTCCGCAATGTAAGTGATTGCTCAACTGAACTTGTTGGAAAATGGACGGTGATTCTATTGTAAAATCAATATTTTTTGTAAGTTAAATTTATATTTTTAATTTTGTAAAGTTATTATTACTATTATTACTGAATAATTAATTAATAGTAATTATTATTGCATATAATTTTTAATTGAAATATTTTGCATGAATGTTAACTGATATATATGATATACCTCCTTATATTGTATTCGCCGTTTTATGCCATTCAGTATATTGCAGTTTTGAAGGAAGCAGAAAGAGAAGCAATTGGTAGTGCACTTTAGTGATTTAGAATTTTATATTGTTGATTTAATGTAGATAAGAAACTTCCCGAAATCAATATATTTACATATGAATATATGATTAGCCGTTTTAGTGTTCTGTTCCTTTCTCTGCTGTTATCTACATCTTCGTTGCCCATCTTTATCAGCTTTATGTATAGTAGTTATTAAAAATCACTTATAAATGCAATGACGATCCGATCAATAGATGAAGAATCTGTAGAAATTTCTCTCATTCTTCACGGATTCATTATATTAGGCTTTTTTAAGTTTAAAAAGCAAAATGAAAAAAGTATATTAGCAAAGAGAAGTTGAAATGAAATGTTCATTATTGATTTGAGGAAAACATTTTCCGAACGGTTGGAAGAAGGAAGAATTTTGAAAGAAAATATTATAGAATTATGCATATTATATAATGTTTTTGTCATTGCTGTTTTAACCAATTTAGGCAGTGTTTGTTTAGCTAACGCGGAATAACAATAATGCGTGCAAGCGTGGAATACAGCATCTGCATCTGGTGAAAGTAGCACCGTTTGAGTGGAACTGTCGGGGATACTTATTTTTTGTGCACAAATAAGTGATAAAGAAGTGTAATATTATTAATTTTTTACATAGATGTTAGATTTTTGTTTTTGTTTTTTTTATTATATAATTTGTACATGGACAAATGAGAATACCTTTGTGTAAAGAAGTCGCCACAGCGTGGTAAGTTTCATATGAGGTTGGATAAGATGATCATGTGAAATTGTCAGTGGAGAAGATTAGGCATAAGTTGACGTTCGCATTTGAGCACGAATTCTTGAATGCCGGACCGCCGCCTTTCAACGATAAACTTATTGAATGCTTGTCGCGGTGATGATAAAATGCCCCGCCTAGAACCAATTCCATTGAACTCATTACACAATAATGCTACTCGAATAATTTTCATGTTAATTGACTCTGAAAGGAAAATTCACACTGAAATGGGATTTGTGAAATAAATTTTCACTCGAATGAACAACTGAACATCAACTACATATCGGCTAAATATGATGAACATTGAAAAATGAGCTCCATCAACAAGTTCACTAGCTGAAAACTATTGCCTTTTCGTGCATCTGATTAATCTAAGAATTGCAAGTGGAAAACAAAAAGATTAATGGCAATTATCTATTACAATAATCATATAAATTTAGTAGTTGGCTACTTTGGTTTTAGCAATTGCTGAATTTTTTACTGATTTATTTATTTCAAACAAACTAATAATCAAAACATCTAGATTATTTTGCAACTTATGATGAATAGTAATTTGAAAAAAAACAAACGTGTGAAAATTCAAGTTTAATTTAAATTTGAATATTTTTGATCACGTTTATTTTGAACTGAACAGCGGTGACATGAAATCAATGTTGAATTTTGTGTACTAAAGTAATATGGTGGTTGAAATTATGAAAATTTGAAAAATGTTGTTCATTCATTTAGGAAGAAACGGTTTGCATAAAGCTTTGATATTGGTCAACGACAGATTTGTTCTTTTTTTTGAAACCAATGCCAACATATTGGTAAGTAGACTTTGTATAATTTTTTGCGATAATTTCGTATCTTACTACTACTATCTGTTTGCAATTGCAATCATTTATTTTCTTCGACATTAGTGTCGACATTCTCTATGATTATGATTATTATTATTATTATTTAAAAAAAGGAAAGATTTTTCAAAATTCAACATTTGATATGATTTGTTTGTTCTTTTTCAAGTTACACAACATCTCTGGTATGCTGCATGCGAGATGCTCTTTACACTAGACTGAAATTGAAATGAGATCAGCTTACTCTTTCTATAGATGTCGTCATTCACAGAATGTTAAAATTAAACAAACAATCATGATAATGGCGCTGAAGACCAAGCTTAATTTAATTTTCTAATTTCATACATTCTCTCCGTTTGTGTATTGGTCCGTTTTTGAATGACGCAGTTTTCATAAAAAATCCTCAGAGAATTCCAATTGACACTCTTCAGTGTAGTGTAGTTTGACACACACACAAAAAAAGTGATTAGTCTTGAATCGTTTCAAATGCAAATCTTATATGCAAATACTTGCAAAACAATGTTGAAATTATATTTTATTGTAAAATATGAAGAAAAACTATTTAATTATACTCTTATATCTGATCTGAATAACTAAATCTTGTTCACATTTTCAATACCATACGTTTCTGTACGTGAAGCATAGCCAGTTATATATATCTCTTGAGAATTGTAGCATTCTTCGGATGAATAATAATTTTAAATGATAATTTCTTTTTTTAAACATTATTTTGGGAAATTTTTAAATAACAACGGTTGCTGAATTCTTCATTCTTTTGATATAGTTGAGGAAGGGCAAAATTTTCAAAAGGCGGCAAAAGCTTACTTTTTTAGATGTAAAAAAAATTTTTTAAGTTAAAAATAACTGAAGGGAGTTTATTTTAATATTTTGAATTTTTGATCCGGGTTTATTTGGAGAAATAAAAAAAAGAGGAAGGTGGTGATTTTCGAAATCGTTTGTTGTGAAATCCTGAAAGCAAAAAATAATAAATCGCATTTTTTTTGCGCCTTCTTGCACTTTTTAAATCAAATTAAGCCAGATGGTGGTGAAATAATGAAATTACAATTAGAATGAAATTCGAACATTGGGACAGAATTGTGTGTGTGTGTGTTCAAAATTTAGAATTAATTTTGTGCAACGGACCAACGCTCGATGAAGAGCCGAGAAAATGCTTCTTGGAAAAATGCAATTGCAACGAAATTTCTTGCAAATTCTTTACTGCTGCCGTTGCATGAAACAAAGCGGCAACGGCTGAATTGAGCGGATAATTCAAATTGAATGTCAGTTTGGTTGCCTTTTCATTACTGTCACAACATTATCGACTGGGGCTGTATTGATTTGGCAATTTGGCTGTGACAATTCTTTTATGATTCAAACTGTCCTGGCAAAGTTAATCTCTCTCGGCCACTTTGTCTCTTATCATCATTTCAAAAATTAAACTTTTCACAAATCATTTAAATATCTTTTTTTATTTGTTTATTTTGGCTTTGATTTCAAATATATTTATTCTTCATGCTAGTTATTGTACTATTTTCCAACTGCAATCTGCTGTAGTGGGATATTTATTTCATTATCATTGAAAAAATTTCCTTTTCTCTGCTTATTTTTCTCTCCTACACTTCTCTTTAACTGGATAAGAAGACAATCTACAATGTATATTGTTGTTGGCTTATTGGAAAAAAATTTTTTTTATATTAAAACAATAATTCACATTCCGTTCAAGCGTATGCAAATGAGCAGAACCTATGGCAAATTGATTTGATTGACTGACCATACACATATCCTGTGTAATTGTGTTTCTTCTGATAATTTCATTTCTGCACTTCTATTTATTTTCATTCCATTGTAAATTCTCGTGTAAAATTAGCAGTATTATTTTAATTGAGAAAAACATAGTATCATTATTATTATTATTATTATTATTATTATTACTATTTTTGCATTCACATATTTCGAATTATTAACATTAGGATAGAGTTTCTTTTTTTCAAATTTTCCATTTATTTAAGTAAACCAGCTGTTGCTGCCGTTGATCACACTTTAAAATACTTTATCATCGTAAAAATATGCTGGATAAATAAAATTTTTTAAAAATAAATAATTATTTTATATTTTGAATTAGCTGAATATTGATGATTTTTGTAATTTATACGTTAGACGAAAAAATAACTATTTGAAAATGAAAAAAAGTTAAAGTTTTTTTAAAAGTAATGCTTCATTGCTAATATTTTTTTAAATATTTTGATAATTGGAAAAGTAATATCATTCTTATAATGTCCTCTGTTAATGTGTAACGCCAGAATGTAAAGCTATATATGCATTGCTGCAATTGAAGCATAACCTTTTTTGCTGCACTTTATTGTTGAAAATTTATTCAAATTTCAAATTTAAATAAATTAATAAAAATACTGAATAGAACGTGAAAGAAAAAAGGATTTTTTGTTCTCACCTGCTGCGCACACGTACAATTTTGGGCATTCAATTTTTAGTAGTTAGTGGAATGGAAATTTGCGAATTTTTGCTTTTTTGAAGAAAAAAGGAAATTGATGCTTTTGAGCTTGTAGAATAGAAAGACAGAGAAAAAGGAAAAAGATGTTCAATTTTCAAAGGCGTGGTTGTCGTTGTAAATGTAAAAATGAAATTACCATCTGAACATATAAAATCTGATCATCCAATAGACATTATTATTCATCTCATCATCTTATGCAAACCCATTTTTCTCATCACTGACAGACAGTGACTGTGTCAGTCGTATTTTTGTTTAATTTTTTTTGAAATATCTTTTCTTCAATATTTATTTATTAAAAATTATGAATTGATTTTTTTTTCAAATTGAATTTTTAATGAATGAGATTGAAGATGAGAATTTGTCTTTTATCAGCGATATCTGTTCTGAATTGAGAACTGTCAAGAAAAGAATAGCTGAATGTGAATGGTGTGAATTGTGTTAATTTTCTCAAAATTGATGAAAATTATTTATAAAAAGAAAGTCAAATCCTTCCTTGAGGGGTTTCATTGCATACATCAAAAATACATTTGTTATAAATTATTAATTTCTATTTCACTTTTTTCACAAGTGATAATTATTGAAAGCATTTTTAGATAGAATCTTCTGATGTAGTAGGTGTATAGAAAATTCATAAAATTTGCTTGCCTATTTTTTTTGGTTTGGATGCTGTTGTTTTTCTGCCCATTTACTTTCCAAGAAAAAAGGGTTGTTGTTATGAAAGAGTGTTGTTTGCAAAATTTGATTTTAAAATGATTTAAAATTTTTTAAATTTATTATAACATATTTTTGCTAAAAGATGAGAAGAAAATTGAAAAGCAAAAAGCAAGAAAATATAACAGTAGATGATGATGATGATGATAAGTTTATGGGAAAATTTAGGTTGTTGATTGAAAATTTTCAAAATGAAATGTAATAATCCGTCAATGTAAATATTTTTTGCATATTCTGGGCTTTAAATGAGATTTGATAGCTACAAATTTGTCGAATTTCTTTTATTTAAATGCTAGAATGAACAACAATTTTCTCCATTGTTCAATTGAAAAAGTGCAATAGTAGACAAAATAGTTGAAGTGGACTTTTTCTATTTTTTCCTTTTTGACAAATTCACAATAGAAAAAGAGCAATTTATTTTTGAATTAAATTGAAGCAAAAAGAAGCAGGCGGATAAAAGGAAGGAAAAATAGGCTTGATTTTTGAGCGAATATTTCCCACTTTTTTTTGTACAAGAAACTTACCATATATTTATACTAATTACTAAAAGTTTAGCTTTTTCTATTGTTTATCAATGCAAGCGAACCACTTTGATCACAAATCAATCGATCCTGCATCATTATTAGTGGCAAGTAATTAAGAAAGCATGAAAAGCTTAATGAAACAAATTATAAAACTGAGGAATACAATAATTTTGTGATATGTTTAATTTGAAAAATATTTTATTATAGATTGTAAATCCATCTATAGGTTTGATGGATTTATATTCCAATGAAAAATTTATTATTATCATCGTTATTGTTGTTATATTGAAATTAATATCAATATTGGAAAATGAGTATTTATTTGGAAAGAACAGTTTTTGGTAATTTGATACGATCTGCTGTTGCTGCTGCTTTTTGTGGTTGATTTAATTAAAACTATTCGACCAACATCAAGAATAATAAAATTTCATCACAATAAATATTTTAATAAATTCTTCTTTGAGGGCAATTTGAAAATGACTTTTTTGTTTTAAAGTGCAAGAAAAAAAACAAATTTAAGTATCTTCATCATTAGTAGTGTGGATTTGAATATATATTTATATATATGTGTGTGTATAGAAAAAGAAGAATAGAAAAAAACATAAGAAAACAATGTGCAAGTGCTGTCTCGCGGGTATCCGGGAAAATTTATTCCAACCCATTGAGTGATGTAATTTAATTTGTCTTTTAATGAATTTTCTCTGAAGATTTGTAGAAAAAATTTCTTTTCAGAAAACTGAAGATGTGGTGAAAAATGCAAAAACATTGAAAATTATATTTAGAAATTCGATTTTTTCCATCATACTTTTATGTAAAATTATCCACCCAGTCAACGTATCTCGCACTGTATATATAATATAAGCATAATGAATAACAACAACAAATCATTTTGTTTTGAACCTTATAATAATTATAATAATAATGTAAATTATTTTCTAGTTAGTTGGCTTCATATGTTATAGAGGCAGTTGTTGAAGGATAGATGTTTTGTATAAAGCACAAACAATTTTTCTTTTATTTTGCTATATAATAAATAATACTATATAAATGGTGGAAATTGATTGAGTGGAATGCTTTTTTACCGTTCAAAGAAAAGGAAAGAAAAAAAGAGCCCAGTTTGAGAATGATTGAATATTATTCCTCTTTTACATATAAGCGAGCGGACAAAGGATATGGATAGATGATGAAATTGACTGACTGACTAACGGACTTAATATCTCAGAGGCTGAAGAGTCGAAATATAATATTTTTTACTGTGTTGATCAATGCTTTGACGCCGTTGGAATTGTCGAACAATCGCCGTTGATCAAATCACGGCTACATGAAAGCGATTTGCTAAATTCATATGCGGTTCATTTGATGAAACGGGCACAATTGAGCTCGAAGCTTATTTCCAATGAAATATTTCCACTCTACTCCTTATTTTTCAAATTTTTTCAAAATCATCTTTTTTCCAGTTTTTTATTTGAATCTTTTTTTATTTCGTTAATTTAATTATTGAGAGGTAACCAATTTTTTGTAATTCAAAAAAATTAATTGTCTTTTTGTTCAAAAATTTATGAACATTCATCATAATTTATTACCACTTGTTCTACTAATTGAAATATTATTAATTAATTGTACAAAATGAACAGGTGAAATTTGCAGATATACATAAAAATGAAGTGCAATAGAGTGAAAATGAAAAAGAAAAAGCATATTATATTTATTGAATCGAATAAGGAAATAGTGTAATAAAAAGGAATAATTTACCAGAATGGAAAATTTATTGAAATCATCCACTTGTTGAAGAAAATGGTATCTTCTTTTTTATTTTGCCAAATGAATGAAAGTTTGCCAAAACTATACTTTACAAACGACGCACCAGCTAACGCGTTTAGCAAAAATTTAAGCCGTTCATTCATTCATTCATTTATTCATTCAATCATCATCATATGGCAGCAGCAAATCAGCTGAGCCAATCACATCATCAAAATGCAACTACCACTACTACTACTGCTACTGCTACTGTTACTTCTGCTTCTACTACTCCTACTATTACTACTACCATTACACATTCTGCATAAATATTATTTTGTTATTTGATTTTCATCGATAAATTGATTTACCTTTCTCTTTTGAATTTTTTTTCTCTTTTGTTTTTTTGTTAAATTATTTCTAATTATTTTTGTTTTTTTATCGAATTTTATAACTTTTATATATAATGATAATGATGATTATGCAAACAAATACAGTAGCAATAAATAAACGAAACTACTTTTATTAATTTTTCACTATTTCAATATTATAGCATTATTTGATGCTGAAACAGTGTCATACAAGAATATTCTATTGTTTTGTACGCATTTCATATTATAATTTTTTAATTGAGAATTTTATCTGAAGGAAGAATATCATCATCATCATCATAACAATAGTTTTATTTTATCATACACATCTTATCTGAGATTATGATGTTATAATAAGTTTTGAATTTTGTTTCAACCATAAAGTTTTTCTCTTTTCCATTTTGGTAGATAATATTATTTTTTTTACAGATTATAATAAATTATAAATGGCCATCAGAAGGGATAGAGGCATTTCAAAAGTAGACTTGTTGTTAAGAGAGATGATAAAAATTATAGAATAGTGTTTTTATGTTTTACTTTTTTTAAAGTTAATTGAAAATTTTAATTCATATTTTTGAATTAGAAAATAATTTGTTCTGCTTGAACAGAATAAATGAAAATAGTCTTGCTGTACTTTTGCTTTTTCTTTTTTTTTGCTTCAAATCTCCTTGTCTATAGCGAATGAAGAAGAAGAAAAACTAAATATGAATATGAATATGAATATAGAATGGGAAAAAGTCAATATTGTTTAATGAACAACAAAAGCCAATATTTTAATCGGTGCTGTACAATTTTGCAGTTTGTTTTGTTTGTGATTTATTGAAAAATTGAAAATCTGCTTGTACCCTTTCATTATTGAAGTCTTCTCCTTTAAGTATTTATAACCATACTGAAGTGAAAAGGGTAGAATTGTTCTGTGGTCGGTTAATCACATTTGATCACATTAATAATAATAATAATTCGTATTATTATTATTATTATTATTACTGAAGATTATTACTTGTTCATTGACATTGCAAAGTTTAATTCTTCACCAAAGCTAAAGTTCCTGATAACAATCTGAATTTACAATTTGTAAATTTGAAATAATTACCTAAACATTGACGAAAAATGTTAAATTGTTTATTTTATTTTATCTTATTAATAATTGATTTTTTATGGAATAAAAATTTTCTTTTTTATTGCTAATTTATAATTTTTCTAAAATCATCATCGATTGCTATGTATAATGATAATCAACGTTATGTGGACAACGATTGATATCAAACATTAATTCTCATTGTGAAAATCATCACCTTATGCATCATCTGCCATATGACCTATATATATTGTGGGCAAATTTCAATTGATAAACGTAAAGATTTAATAATTGATAAGTGCTCAACATTTGATGCATTTGATAATTTTTCGAATTGAAATGAAACATATTACAGATCATTTTGAATTATGAAATATTTTTCAAACTAAAATTTTCACTATTATAATTTTGCTTCAACATTTTTTTTCAAAAAAAATTTTTCTTTTTGTTTTTACTGTATTATTATTGTATTGCATTTTCAACAAAATAGCAATTCTGTTTTAAATGATGATAAATGTTGAGATACGTTGATAACAGAATACAAAATGCCCAAATTATACATTTTCTGTTTTTCGCATTTCAAAAATATATTGAACAAATTATCAAAATTGAATAATAATAGTAATATTTGACATTTTGTCTATTATTGGAAAAAGAATACAAAGCTAGCTTACTTGCTAACTGTTTCTTCGATAAATTTTCACAAGTATATATATATATATATCTTATCTATATATGTATGACTTGTATTTGCCACATCAACAACATTTACTTATTATTACTTTTCTTCAAGGAAAATTCAATAAATTGTATACTTTAATCTTCATTGTTCTGTTTCGTTGTCGCTTTCATTATGCCAATATATTCATGTTTAATTGAAAATAAATTACAAAATCATATAAAACTGTATTCGATATTTTTATAAGCATTCAATGAGGATTAGAGATTTTAATTTTTGTATTTGTTTAAAATCTATCTCATTTTTCGAACAGTGAAACAGAACAGTTAAATAAAAGTGCAACGGATGGTTGGTTCATTTTCTTGCTTAGCGTCGTTTGTGGTCAAGTGAAAATTGATTATTGCTTCATTTCAAGCATGTTTGCTTTTGGCTGAACGTCGTCATATTAGCGCCCACGTGACATTAACATACTTGACCTTTGAAAATTTTCTCTCCTATACTTACTTTCTTTCAATCTTAAATATGAACATTTTCTTTTCTTTTTCTTTTATTAATTCTAATCTTATATTTAAATAAATGAAAATTTACATTTTCAATATGCACATTTCATTTTTCAATAATTTTTCCATGCATAGTCAACATTTGATAATTTTTCATCATGTATCCGTCGTTTATTAATTTACACTTAATTGTCAGCAGCACTGCTGGAACAGGAATCATGGTTGATTGAAACAGTATTATGCTTATTTGCAATATTTTCAGCATTTTTACCATATAGATACAACAGTTCGTTTCAACAATGCAAACTTTGTATTTTGAAAATATTCTCATTGAAAATATATTGATACAGTCAATCAAGAAGATAGTGTTGATATCTGTATTATTTCATTTCACTTTAAAAAGTCCAACAATTAATTTATCAAGGATAAACCGAAGCATCAGAAGTAATACTTAATATTGGGTTTTTTTTTGAACAATCAGTGTTATCATTTTATTCTAACCCATTATCCATTATCATTATTCATATCCAACTTTCCAGTATCTTTGCACTTGTGGGATTATATTAAGTAATTATTATTCAAGAATATTTTATTACATTACATTTCATATAATTGTAAAGTTTCAATGAGATTAACTGTTTGTTTTTTATATTTATGTATCATTAAATATATAATATAGCATTGTGTATATTTGAAACTATATAAATATGCAGTGTAAAAATAGAAAAATCAATAAAGTATAAAATAAAACCATCTCACATTGATTTGAAACATAAATACTTTTTATACAAAGTTTTATTTTATTTTATTTTATTACTTTTCTTTCTTCTGGTTTTGTTTGTATTCACCAGAATGAAAGTAGAATGTGGGATTTAGAAAAGATTTAGAAAGCATTCGACTGCAGAGCGTTGTGTTTTAAGTTTTATAAAAGCACACTGACGGTGGATTTTGTTCCTTTGCCCTTTGATCAATGATCAATGTGGAAAAATAAATGAGCATGCTGTTGCTCATTTATTTTCTAAGTTCTAATGTTCAAGTGAAACTTTTGTCTTAAATTTTCAAAAACATCCCAACTGAAATTATTCGAGAGGTGTGCACTTGAAATTTTTTAATTTTTACAATTGTAATTTTTATCAAAATTTTCTTGTCAATTAATTTTGTTCAATTGGAAAAGCATTTAATAACAACATTCCAAAGCGTACTGTGAAAATGCCAATTATTCTTCTCTGAATGAAGCTTTGAACATTTCGAAAATACAAAGCAAAATAAAAAACGAGGCGTTTAATTAAATTATTAAATCAGTGAAAATATTGTTCTTGTGCATATAAAAGTGCAATTTCAAAACAAAATCGACGTGAGAACGTTATTCCTATGACAAGGCAGTGGGCGGCCAGAGGAGGGAAGAGAAAATGAAAGGGGTTGTGGGATATGCGTTGGCTTTAATTTGATTCTTTTCAGATTGTTAAAAATATTTTCAAGCATGCTATTGGTGCTGCTGTTTCCACCGTGAAGAAGCTCTTTAGCTGCAAGTTTATTAAATTCTTATTTCGTTTGATTCTTCACATCATGATCATCCGTCTTTTTTCTTTTCATCGCTCAGCTGTTGCATCAATTAAGCTTTAATTAATCGATTCGTGTTTTTTAAATTTTTATTACTTTTCCTAGTTGCTCAAAAGTATTTAAAAAATCATTTTATTCCAATGCACAGCTTGTACAATACAAATACGCTTGCTTGCTTGTTAGTAGTAGTGTTGGACTAAATTTATTTATTTAAATTTACGGCTAGTTCAATTTTGGAATCTTCAATTTCCTACACAAAGCTTTCTAATGGAATTTCTTTTTTTTTGTTTTATCTTTCTTTTCAATCAAAATTGTAGAGATGAGATTGTACGAGGAAAAAAATGACTGAATTATACCTATGCTAAGATTGATACAATTGAAATAAATTGTGAGCAATAATGTATGCATTGAAGAATTTAAAACAACATCTAGCCATTTCATTAAATGCTCCACATTAAACAGATTTGAAAAAGTAATTAATCTGAAAATCTCATATTTGACAATTTTTTATAAGATTGATATTTCTTTCTTTTTTTCACAAATGTATTTTTTCTTATACTTAATAATTTCAATTTTAACATTCATTACTGATAACTGAAGATGAGCATTTATTAATATTTTTTTAAAAAAAAAGTACATAAAATTTACGTAAAGTTATTAATTTGCTTCAAATCGATTTTCCTGGTTGACGCTTGGACAGCATCTGTGTTGGCCGTTGATATATAACAAGCACGTGAATTTTGCAGCTCAGAATATGAAGATTAGCTGGACAAATTTATTCAACAGCAGTTGTACATGTTGTGGTGGTTTGTGGTTTTAAGGGGAAAAATGTTTTTTTTTCCTAATATTCTCTATCATAAAATACTTTTCAAGTTTTCGAGATAGAATCAATTTATTTGAAGTAATTTTAAATGAAAATTTACGCGGATGGGGTGTGGCGATCAAGTGAAATTGAAAACTTTGAACTGAAGAGAAATAAAGAAAATTAAATGGCGCAATAAAAGATTTGCAAAATCGATTAACAGTATAACATGAAAATGAAAAAACTATATATACAATTGTTTTTCTGTTGTTTTCAACACTTGTCAACAGTATTTAAGCACAGATACATATATGCATATATATATATATGTACATTTGCAATTGCAATTTGTTCATCGCTAATCTATGGTGTGATATAATTTGAATTTGAATTGGAATTGCTCTATATTAATTGTGCAATTTTCTTTCAGCTGGAAAATTTTTTTATCGTTTTTTGGAAATTTAAGCTCTAGTCAAATACTTATTTGTTTGCTTAATTAATTAATTGTGCATTTATTTGATTATTGATCGAAATGTGATCAGCAGATGGATCCTTATTTTAGTTTATTTCGTTGCTCTTTTTCAAGCACATTAATCTTCTTTTCATTTCCAAGTTCACAATTCCTTTTTTGATCATAGACAAATTCAAAAGTTCAGAAACGTTGAAGAGCAATTCAACATGCAATCCTTACTGCTTATTTATTTTTGTTATTTTATAATTTTTTTGCATTTATGTTGTACAATTGTATGAATGTGTAAATTGGTTGAAAAGGAAATGTTAAACAAAATTATACCTTTTTTTCGTCGAGAATCGACATCCGTCGGTACAATCATCGTGGACAGTAGTGGTGATGGTGGGTGTGGTGGTTTTGGTGATTGGCTTTTTGTTTGCAAACTTGAAAAATGAACAAGATATTGCATATTAATCGAAAAATATAAAAGCAAGTAAAAAATTAATAAATATGTAAAGATTTAAAAATTGAACTTCAAGTGACGGTTGTTGCACTGACGATTTTTGCACAAGTATCTTTCTTGCACGGCGAAGCAGCATGCATTATTCATGCCGTTAGCTCTCACTTTTTGACTGATTGGCCGTCAAAGCTAGCACTTCAAATAGCCTATCAAATTTGACAATCAATCTAACAAAGAAAATGCTTACTTTCTCTCGTCTCGTCTCGTCTCGTCTTCTCCTGTCGATTGTTTTCTTATCTCGGCAATTTATTTCCATTCATTCATCCGCCGTTGTGCTTGTCTTTTTCTGTTGTTGGTACTGTTGATTCGACTTTTCGAACAGTCGAATAATATACATTTCAGACATTTGAATTTGCATTTAATATACACATATCCCAATGCTATATATTTACTTAGATAGGCTGAGTTGGAGTATTGTGGGTTATTTTTTCCTTTTGTATTATTTTATTATAGATCTATTATTGAATTGTACAGTGATGTTATAATGTGTAATTAATTATTACATGATTATCACAGACCGATCGATTAATGATAGTGGGAAGGAATAAAAATAATGAAGCAAGAAAGGGGAAAAAATTACTGACTTCTCTTTTACAACGACTTCGATTTCTTTCTTTATATTATATTGTTTAGCAGAGATTTTTTTATTGGCAATGCTCTGAGTCTTATGTATGCCTGTCTGCGTGGGACCAAAAGAACAATAATTTATATGCCGCTGTGAAGTGTGGAACAAAAGTTATGCATTTAACTAAAAAAATAATTATCCCAACATAAAGTGCTTGAAAAAATGTAGACTTTTACATTTTCAGAGTTTCTTTGAACTTCCTTTTTATTCACCCAATCAACAGTTGGTGTAATATTCTGAATTTCAGTTATGATTTGACAAAGTGGAAAATGCTTGAGAAAAAAACGCATTACAAAATCAAAAATTCTTCACTATTGATATTTTTTATCAGTTTTCCTTCTCTTTTTCTTTCTTTTCTTCACAAATTATCTGCGTTTCATCAATTCATCCCCACTGTTGTTCTGTAAAATAAAATGCATTACAGTAGAATTAAATGAATGCAAGCAAATGATATTAAACCGAACATAACATGAATGAACAAAATTTTTTTAAAACATTAACTCTTTATAAAAAAATAATTTTGTTTTTCTGATTTT
>NW_003532476.1:0-1272 GCF_000181795.1 Trichinella spiralis
AGGTTTGATTAAGGGCAGACACTTGAAAAGTGGATGTCGCCGGTGCTAGACCATGCGATCAGAAATAGTTATTCAGATTCACCAAACAGTTTCGACGTTCAACATTCGTCAAACGCCGTTCGGTTTTTGTTCTAATAAAAGCACTTCAACCAATTCAGTTGAAGTTTTTGTGCGTGTATTAGCTCTAGAATTACCACAGTTATCCATGATTGTAAGTTCTAATAAACTGTGGCTGTTGTAATGAGCCATTCGCGGCTTCACTTTTAAAACAGTGTGTGCTTACACATGCATGGCTTAATCTTTGAGACAAGCATATGACTACTGGCAGGATCAACCAGGTAATACATTCACAATTAACGAAGCAATACTTTCACAAATGGCACGCACTTTGCTTGAAATCATCATCTGATGAAACCAACACAAAACTACGCACCACGGAAAGTTCCGTTGTCACACAAACTGCACTATTATACAGCAGGCAACAACCTCACACACATTTTCCCAAACAGCAAAACGTAAACAACACACAAGAATCGCCATAATGGGAATTTTTATAATCACGAACAACAACAGCATGAAAAACACGCTTGAACCAAACAGAAATACTCAATGCAGAATAAAGATCGTTACAAGATGGTTAGACAGCAAGATATTCTCACATCTTAAGAGACAAAGCAACATTGATCGCATCAAACAAACACGCACTGCGAACAATATTACACTAGCTTCAACCAGCACATGGTGACAAACACCGACACTCAACCAATACATGAATAACATGAACCGCAGACGAGTTAACAGACAGCCACATTACCACTTAGAAAGAGCATCAAATGCATGTACCACTGTGCATGAAGCAAGATACAACATGGAAAATAGCAAACACCAAACGGCAACTGCTACTTCCAAACAGAAGGAAGCACATCAGCTGTGCAACCAAGGCTGAATACATGCGCTGTGGACATGTCGCTTTACATATTGCACACTCTGAAGAGATTAACAGCAATAACAAAAGCAACACGGAAAAACCAACAACAGCATTCCTCAGCCACAAATCACCAAAATAGAGCTTTCTCATCAGTTCTATGAGAAACACATCAATATACACATCTCATTCAAACAGAGAAAGGTCGAGGTGTCCCCCACCCCTCTCCCCTTATATTATGCAGGGGCGAAACTTTTTTTTCGTACCCCAACTTTTTTTTTTTAAAAAAAACCACACTTTGTTTTGTAAAACGTTCAAAAGGGGGAACACCCCCCCTGGTTTCAAAA
>NW_003532477.1:0-4760 GCF_000181795.1 Trichinella spiralis
CATTTCAGAATGACATTCAGAATCTCAATATCTGTAACATAACCTGTGTACGCTATTTTGGTGGCGGTTGCTTTGTTTTTGATAAAAGGGCAAACATTCCTTCTTAGACACAGATACAAAACATACAGAAAACATAATATTTTATTATTAATTAAGAAAATACTTTTCTATTGTCTTGTGCGCAGCTCTTGCTATACATTTTTACGCACAAGCTTTGATTATAGTATTTTCCATCTGAACTGTTTAAAATTTCGTCATGGCAACTGAAATAATTGTCGAAGTTGTTTCAGTGTGCTCCGCTAATATTACCAGCAAATGTTAAGTATATTGCAATTTTGGAAAGGGTTGATGCTTATTGTTTCACATTATTTACTGTAGACTAGGCTTGGTCGAATAATGCAAAGTGAAGGTTGCTTTTCAAATATGCTAATCAATGTTCTTCCATGCGTTACCGTTCTTATCAGTAACCGAGCTTTTGTTTGATTAGATGGGAATGACGATAGGTTACGATCATTTAGTGAGTTTAATTAGATATAATTGCAGGCTAGCAGTGTACAGCAACTGAATATTATTTCGTTTCTCCTTCAAAGCACGGCGTGCATGCATGAAAGTGACTTGAACATTTATTTATTTATTTCATTTTATTTTTTTTTTGTAATTAATTCATTATTATTAAAGGAACACATAAGGAAGGTGGATTTCAATAATCAGAAGATGTCTGTTTTCTTATGTTGTATTTTTTGCTGAGTAACTAACATAACTGAATAATTTGTTTGTATAACTTTTCAAAATTTGACATCAAATTCAACGAAAATTTTACTAATAATTAGTTTAGAATTTTCCATCATTTCCGCAGTCCATTATGAATGAAATCTGTGTAGAATGTTTAAATGTTTCACATTGCTGGTCATCCTAATTTTAATTTTTGAACTTGCGTTGTTGAAATACGGTTGAAAATAAGTTTCAATTAGAAAACGTTATTTATGCAATATTGAAGTTTTGTGAAAGTAATCTATGCAGAATGAGAAAATTTGCTTTGCAATTATGCAAATCAATTTTCCCTGAAACGCTGTGGTTTGTTTGTTTGCATGACGTGGCAAAGATCATTGCCTGACGTATTCAGTGTTTCATATTTGGGGGATGGAAGGTGATGCGTGAGGCTTACTTTGCATGGCCAAGTCAGAATTTGTGTGGTTTATTTCCTCTTTGATCAGACAGATTGGATGTTTCTTGAGCCTGTGGAGAGAACGATGAGACTTTCGCGCTGAAGAGATTGACGTGTGATTGTTGTTTCATTTGCTGCAGTTAGTTGTGTTGATAGTTTTAATGCCATCCCTTCAATTCATGTTGAAAAGAAGTTTTATATGTCAGCAAGGAATTATATTAAAGGAAGTTACCCCAGAGTGATTTTCTGTTATCATTATGGAATGGGAATTATGGGTTATATTCACGGTAAGGACGTATACTCATTACAAAGTTGAAACTAAGAGTGTATAATGTCTTTTCTATATTTATCGGATGCCATTTACCCTGCCATCAAAAGAAGTGGGCAGATACAATTTCAACATCTTTATTCCATGATTTCTTATTTACAATTTTTGCTTGTTGTTGTTCTTAGTGACTGCTTGAGATTCAGTTGCACATCAGCTTATTTTCTATCACGCATCGCTTTATCGTGAACAAGCCCCTCATCAGCTGTTACACAATGTATGCCCCACGGGTAAACATTCCTTCATATGGAACTTAATTGTAATCATATATCACGTCCTTTTTTTCTGTATGCCATGTTAATTGTACTATTTTAGTATTTCTGTTTCCTGCATAATTGCGCCAAAAGGTTGCTCAGCGGCGTGCATTTCCGTTTTGCCTAATGGACATATGCGCAAGACACCGTCGAATTGTCGTGCCGTTGCAGGATTCGATGCAAGTGTTTCCTGTGTCATAAAGAAATCGCATAAACAGATGCGCAGATGCGTTCCGGACTATCCCAGTGGGTTTTCATAACTGTCAAATAACTGGCTGCAACCTGGGAAGTGTACCTATTTTTGTGACGGATGTCAGAATATCAGCAGATAAGGTAAGAAATTCCGTGACTCTTTTTGACATGGTGAATATGTTCTATTTTGTTCCATTGGTATGTATGGTTTCTAATTTTGAAAAGATTAAAAGTATGCTTGTTTGTACTTATTACATATTCCGTGTTTAACAATCACTGATGTTCAACTGAGAACAATTTGTGCAACCAAAGGCGGAGATTCATCCCACGACAGTATCAGTAACAGATATAATAGTAGTTATAGAAACATTCACTTACACCGTAATAACGCAATTCTTCCAGTTGCAATTATGACCACTGAAAACTTCAGATCAACACATATAATTCAATAAACGATCTGATTCATTATAGCAGAACAGAAGTAAGATGGAATTTATAATCATTAACAGTAGCGGGTTACTCTTCCGTTTTCATGTCATTTCAAATTACAACGCAACAATAAGTAGCTGTACATTGCACAACATTGTATCAGTGTTCGATGAAATCGTAATTACTCTTTTCACGTAGAAGACTATTACTTCCTAATTGTGCCATTCTGCAACTACTCAAGAAACGTTAAGTCACTCGACCAAAGGCAATGTATTATTCTATTTCCTCGAATTTGAACTTGTCCATCTTTCGAATAGAATGTAATAATAATGACTTTTCAATTTACTACGCTGAAGAACATGAGTCACAGAAAGCGTTCAAATCAACTCTTCAATATCATCTGTAATAAAAAGGCAAGTAATTTTTATCATTGTACCCAAGTTCTTTCAATGCATGACATCAAACAAGGTGCTAATTATAAAGTAATGGATTTCAGTTTTCGTGACAAACCTCAACTTTATTTTCAACGCAGTCAAAGATAGTAATTTTTATATATTCAGCTAATTAAGATCATGTGAATTTTACGCTAGCGCTTATAAACGTAACAAAATCTCATTTTGCCAAGTTTAATTTACATTAGAAAAATGTGTCTGTGTATGTGATGTGTAATCAAATGCATTTCAAAAGAAAGTCGTTATAATGGAAGGAATCTGTTGCAACAAATAAAACTGCTAATGTTCATATTTCCTTTATTTCATAAACAAACATCACATTCAGTCTGCACTATATTCTGGACATCTTTTCGAATAAAATTTCCTTCCGCTTGACTGATAGAACAACCAGAAACATCTGACGGATTATCGCATCAACTCTGCTATTAGACGCAGCAAGAACTAGCATATGAAAGTTTTCCGTTCACTCAAGATCGCTTTCAGCGATTTTAACAAGAAACGTTCCGCACATTTGGGAATAGTAAAGGAATGTACGAGAAGGTTTTACATTTTCTGATAGGTATCAACCAATTAAAGAGTGCCAACAATAAACATCAAAAACGATAGGGGACTTGGGGAATGATGAGCCAGTAGGGTCCTCACATTGTCTTTCTTAATACTGGGGAACATTGGGAACTACAGCTTCCTTATCACGCTTCCAGGATGCGTGATTGTGCGTAAATAAAATACTTTTGACATTTCAGTAATGCGCTTGTTTTTGCTGCGCAGTCTTGTGCAACATTTTATAGCAGTTAGGAAAAAATCACCGCTCTACTTCAGGGCCACATTTAACTTCCAAAAATTCTATTCGACACCGAAGAAATTCAGACAGAATGTGCTGTTTTTTAATTTTTCATAGAGGTATTTTTTGAAACGATCAATTCCAATGAAGTTTCAAATCATGGCTGCTGAACATGATCGACTCAACGTATGCCTGCAAAATTTCAATTACCATTCAAAAAACAATCATTTCATTGAATTCCGTTTGTTTATTATCTTTATCATACAGTTTCTGCTTTGTATATAATTAACATGATGTTGTTCGTTAAGATTTACATTATCGTAAAAATGGTTACAGGAGAGTGACCAAATCGCTTCAAATCCAGTAATTGTAGAGAATTCAAGTAAAAATACAATGGAATGAAATACGACAGCTCTTCTTCCGAATAGAATGACTCCTCGCATGACATACAGTCAATCATTTAAAGATATTTCCACATAACCACAAGAAATTTTATGGCATACCTAACAACAACTAGATCAAATTATGAATCACCGTCATGAGAAAAAAACATTATTGTTGGCGATGACGTGCATATGAATTTCCCAAACCATGAAATTAATAATCTCAGGAAATATACCTTAAAATAGCGGGCAATCAACACTAACTATAACAAAGGAAAGAAAGGAATGCAACAGGAAAATGGAAATTCAATTAAGAAAGATTATTAGACTTTTATTGTAGACGGGAAATCAAAGAAGAAAAGTAAAGAAATTAAGTATTCAAATTTGAAGTGCACTGTAAAGAATAAACAAAATGCAGGAAGAATTTGTATTAGTCGAGGCATGAAATGAGGCTTTAGCGTGAAAAATTTCTATTTTTTCCATGAAAACTTATGATTGAATCCAACTGAAGTGATGCTTCACCACCATATCCAATTTCATTCGTTTGAGTAGCACAAAAAATAATCATTTCATTGAATTATATGCGGTTCATGATCTCAATCATTAACTGAGAATCACAATAATACCAAGATTGTCACTGTTTTATACAAATGTCGTTTCCCTCTATCTTGGTAAAAATCAAGCTTAACCAAATGTGTTTCAAATGGAGTTGTTTGTCAAAGTAATAACCTTCAAAAGATTTTTTTGAAAAAATTACCAATTTATAAAAAACTAATAAG
>NW_003532478.1:0-5943 GCF_000181795.1 Trichinella spiralis
ATTATTCTCTTTTTATCCTTTTGCAAAACGGACGCAATAAAGAATGACAAAGCTGAGATATTTTTTAAAAAAAACTTTCCTCTGAGCAATAAAATGGCTTTTATAATATTCTATTTACGCACATCGAAAATCGACGATGTCAGTGGTGATTATTTAATTGAAATGAAAAAAAAAGACATTTTACCGTAAATATTGTGCATAGAAGTTTAGAAAAAAAAGCCCAACATGCAAATGTAATAACAACAGAAACAATTGTCAAGGGAATAAATACTATTCTATTCAAAAATTAGAGAAAAAAACAAAAACACAAATTATATAAAATTTTAAAGTGGAAGAGAAGTGGCAGCAGTTCATTTTTTTCAACAGCATAATTTGAAAGCGCAAACAAAAATATCCAAGATATACAGAATAATAAGAAAGAAAAAACAAATTCCACTCACGTGTAGTATCAGCAATTCCATCGGGCACTGATGATGGAAGAATGACTGAACTATGCACAGCCGTTGGACCGGAACTATTGACAACACCGAGTGCATCACCTGGCTGTTCTGGAGTACATGTATCCAGTTTAGGCTTGATTTCCAATTCATACCCGGAGAGATCGTTCAATATTTTTCTGAAAAAAAAATACAAATAAATAAATTAATTAATAAATTAATAAGAATCATATTTTACCGATAAGATGGTCTTGGGGCAAGTAATTCTCTTCTTCGTTTAGCTTCTTCTTCACTAATCGGCTCTTCCTAAACGAAAATTCATTCTCAAAAAAAAGAAAGAAAGAAATAATTTCACTTCTAATTATTAAAATCTATCAGAAACTTTAATTAACAATTTAAACTAATATTTAACAATACACATAAAAGAAAACATATGAAATAAAGCAATTCGGCAAGAAAACAGCGCCAACAACAACAACAACTGCACATTTTCACCAAACCCAAATCAAGCAAGCAACCGCAAATATTTTTGAATGGGAAAAATTAAAAAAAAACAAACAAATAAAAACACTTTCCAATCCAATCATTATTTACGACATAACTACTGGTAGAATAAGTGGAAATGTTGCAAATTATGAATTTTTGAAAATTTAATAATAATAATAATATGCAACATTTTTTTACAAAAAATAATACGCTGAACAAAAGAAGCAAACATTTCACATCTGAAATTTGTGGAAAAACATTTCAAAAATACACCCCAAATTTGTCAACCTCCTAAAACTCGAGTTTGCAAAATCTACTTCTGCGGAAGAAAAAAAAATTCAAATTACAAAACAAATGCATTAAAAACAGACGCACACTTGCACACATGCATGTATAATATGTAGTCGATGGAAAAATTAATTCATTGCATATTAATTTAAATAGCATCAGCGTGGACGTTCAATTGATCGGAACTACTATCTGCTAGACTAAATATTTACATATCATCCGACGGATTGAATTAATCAATCCTGGTTGGTGATTGTTTGATCATAGCTGTCGCTTTGAGACTGTTTGTATAATTACGCAACGATCAACAATCAGATAAATATAGGTGATCATTTTCAGAACCAGTAAAACTTGCATTTGTCAAAATTGGACGATGAGATTCAAGTGGACAAAAATACAATAATTAATTATAAGCTTTTCAACAACAATAACAACAATGATATTAATAAATTCATTCTCATAAAATTATCAAAAAGTAGACATATTGTGAAGACAAAAGGAGTTCAATGTTCATGCAGTTGGCTGACATTATTATTATCATTATTAATTGAATGATTTAATTACTTGAACAATAACAAAAATAATAATTTTCATTTTGATTTGATAATCAATGCAAATTTACACAATCGATGTTACAGTTCAAAAGCATTTTCTACAATTTTTATACAATCAGAATTGGGTTTCCTCAAAGTATTATATAAATACACAAACCCGTCATCCAAAAAAAAGCAAATTAACTAAAAAACAAAACAAACAGAAAATAATATTAAAAATTAATAAACACAAAATTTTAAAAGCTTCCTGAACCGTAATTTAAATAAACGTTGCTTCTTTTGGTTTCCTTTAAAAATGCAAAACAATTAAATGCATCTCAGCTGAATTAGTGCACGGATCTTGAGTAAAGTAATTGAACAGACGACCACCGGTCGAAGGCAACCACTGTGTCGATCCAATGGTCATCAGATCATTAGAGGACGAAACCAAACTATGCTCAGGTATTAGCTAAAAAAGAAGTTGCGCATACTTTTTCTCGAACAATTTTCCATCAAACCCCAGCTTTCATCCAAAGTGAATTTGAAATTAAAAAAAAAAAATAATAATATAACATAGCTATCATTACAATGAGAAAAGGCAAGAGCTCTGCTGCTGGAGTGCCATCTGCCCATATACTCAATATTTACTGAACAGTTAAATAAAACTAATTATACTGTTATTCAAACCATATATAAATGAATAATAATCCTTAAGAAAAAGAATCAACTTCAAAATGGTGTTCAGAGTAACTAATTCGGATAATCGAATCGAACAGCACATTTCGTATAAAATAAATAATATAAATCATTTCTCATTTTAAAAACAGTAAATATAATTAATAAAAATAATTCAGATAAACTAGAAACAAACTAGAAAAAAATGTCAAACATGCCAATGTTGTAGAGTAAAATATAAATAAATAAATAACTGTCAAAAATGAAATTCAAATAATTATCAGAATAAAGTGAAAATTTCTTTTATAAAAGTAAATCAAGAGAAAGAAAAAACAAGAAAAATTTAAAATTTCTGAATATACAACAGAGGGAAGGGTGGATATGGATGCGACACTTTAAAACTTGGCTCAATTATGATGATGCTGATTAAAAAATTCGTAGAGTTCGTAGATTGCACCCACAACAGAACTGTTCACAGTGGACAAAAACAATGTTCACACCCACTACATGACACCAGTGATGATAGAGATGGCATTTTAACATTGCGGGGTTACATCGAGCTATGTAAAACTTCGACTGGCGACAATATCGCTCGCCCATTATCTCTTTGTAAAAATAAGCAAACAACATTATTATAACGTTTTCACATGAAGCGAACTGTCAACACATTCACTGCATTTAATTTATGAAAAAATTTTATTTTTTTCTCCTTAAACAAATCAAAGCAGAACATAAATTCATAAATTAATATACAAATCTAAATTCAAAATTGTAATTATGAAACATGACAAAAAAACATACAAAAATACACAATTTATTAAACGAACAACTAAATGCTCAAGTTGAAATAACAAAACAGAAGTCGACAACAATCGGTATTTATTTATTTCACTTTTCAAAACAAACTATACTATGCTGACCAAGCATTGCATTGCATCGAAAACAAAAGATAATCGAACAAACAAAATCACTTCCAAATAAACTGCTTCATTACAAGGGATATTATGCAAGAAGGAAAGAAAGAAAAAAACTTACATCTCTACAAAATGTACAATTGAAGTAAACATCTCCCTCGATTTCAAAATAAGAAGAACAATAAACAAATCTTATTCTAATTATTCCAATTTGCATTCTCTCTGAAATCAAATGAACACTTGTGTGTGATTGAGAACAAATTTAATTTTCCATTTTTTAATTAATAAGTAAAATTATTACATAGTTATTCATTTAATCGACAAAAATTGTCCTCTTTTAACATTACTTTTTTTTCTGCAACACTAAAGCACAACACGAATCTCAATCATTAATATTCATTGATAAATTAACATGCCAGTGCACAATAAGCTGCCACATGCTTGCCATATTTCTTTTCTTGGTTTTTTTCCCTCTCACACACACACACACACTCTCTCTCTCTCTTATTCAACATATTTCTTTGCAAATTATGCAACAGATCGCAAATTTTAAAATCACTATTCTACGTGCTAAAATTACTGCTCTAACGTTGAGCATGAAACGAGCAAAAGTCGAACAATGAATTCTTCTTGTTCTTCCTAGCGAAATAAATATATAATAATAATAATAATAATAATAATGCTTGCCGCTTGTTCACAAACAACTCAAAGCTATCATCAAAAAGTTATTTTAAGAATAAATAAAATTAAATTTCCAACTTTGTTGCAAAAGAGACTGAGAGAGCTAAAGTTGAACAGAGCGTACGCTGGGTGGCTGGTAGTAGTAGTAGTAGCAGAAGTAGCAATAGCAGTAGTAATAGTAGTAGTAGTAACAGCAGCAGATTAACAAATAATACCCAAAGTCGTTTAATAATTCCACTTCCCATGCTTGCATCCTTTTCAACGTTCAACGACAATTGTTAAAAATCAATTTACGTGTTTTAATAAAAGCTTTCCCTAACAGATCACTTAAAATAAATTATTAAAAGGAAAAATCATTTTTAGCATCACCTATTCATTTGTTATAAATGTTCAACTCTCGCTCGACTGGGTAAAAATTTCTATAATTCATTAAAAATTGTACAAAAAAATATTTTTTTCACATTATAAAATAAATTCTAAAATTGAAACAATAATAATAATAATAATAACAAAGTGTATGCAATAACAATCTTTGAAAATATAACAATGCAACTACTTTTGCATACAATTAAAGACAAACAAAAATTAAAACCACTTCCTACAACAGTTTGATAAATCATGTTCTCTCAACAACAACAACAACAACCAATAGGAATAAAAAATATCAATAAATGTACATCAGTATCATTGAGGTGCAAAGAAAAATATGCAAATTTAACACAACAATGCAAATAGAAGAAGACTGAAGAATAAAACAACGGCTAAGCACTTCATGAATATCATCGATTCTTTTTCCTTCTACCGCGTAAACAACATTAAACAATGTTCAACACGTGAAACGTTGAAATAGATCATCAAGCATGCTCAAATAAACAACACGACAAAAACAACATAATGCGCAGTTTGCAGCGAGTTAACATCTCAAATACTATTACACAAAACCTATTACGATTACACTCCGGCTTGCAAAGCATAAAATTCTTCCCCATCTCGGCAAAATTTTGTCATTACATACTTCAGTGTTATAATGAAAAAAAAACTTTTCAATTACAATTAATTAATATTAATCGGGAAATTTTTCATTTCATCAAATTCTACTGAAAATGCCAAACACTGCCGCTGTCTGGACAGTGATCAATAGCAAAATCTTGCCATTGTAAGTTGGTAAATTTAAACAGAAAGAAAAACCAATCATAATTTTACCGAAACATGAAAAATAATAAGAAAGCAGTAACGCCTTGTTTCCGTGATATTAAGCAAATAAAATTTCTGAAACGAATGAAAGAAATATTGACGCTGCCGAGCAAAGCAACTATATAGCATGGAAGTCGTAACGTTAGGCAGCCCGGCTGCGCAAACAACAACGCCCTGGCAAAACTTTTGCAGCTTGCAAAACGCAGCGCGGAAAATTTTAAATCTAAAATGCGACATTTACATAGCACTGTGCAAACGATGACGCAATTAATTAAAGAACGACATACAGTCTGTTTCGCAGTGGTGTACAATTTTTGTTGACAAATAGTATAGATGGTTGAAAAAAATTGCAATGGAAAATGTTTGAACAACAATTTACACAACCGCAATGTGCTGCGCCATATCGAAGCTTTGAAGCGCAAAATATTGAAAGAAAAGGAAAATTATCCTAAGAAAATATCGTTGCACGAACACGATTCTGAAACCGATAAGCAGCAACTGGCAACAAATGTTACAACTACAGTGGAAAAGAAATACAAATCACAATATACAATTTAAGAAGGAAAACAAGAAATAAACCGCAACAGGAAAATTGTCGAATAATAATAATAGAAATGAATTTGTAAAAATGTAAAAATTATTGAGAAAAAATTTCATATATTATTAAATCGTTCAAGGACGGACAGATTCATAAGAGTTATAAGCAATAAAATTCAACACTTTATTCTGAAAAAG
>NW_003532479.1:0-2832 GCF_000181795.1 Trichinella spiralis
GAAAAACATTGATATTTCGTGGTTGGAAAGATGAATGGCAATCAATTCTAATATGGTACATAATTTGACTTTCATATTTTCACTCCTTTTTCTTTCGAGACCATTAAAATCTTATCTCAGTTTCATTTTTTTGACATATCTCAAAAATGACGCAATCAGGAGCTGTCCAGATTTTTCTATAATAGTTAGCGAATAATTTTATACCTATATAAATCAATTGCTTTAATTTTTTTGAGAAAAAAATTTTTATCGAAAATTGCAAAATTTCATGAGCTATAGACTTGGTTGTTTTTGCGAAAATCGGCGAAAAATTTGTTTTCCAAATTTGGACTTTTTTTGATTGTTATAGTTTTATGTTGATAAAATAAAGTGTTTTCTAGAGTTTCAAGCCAAATTGCCCAATAGATGTGGAATAAATGAGCTCTAAATTTGTCTACGGCCCATTATAACACCTAGGGAATTTGACCATCAGTAACTCTTTTCTAACGGCAGCAATGATTGCCAATTTTTGCACATGAGACATTTTTCGTATCGAATCTGTTAGATGTATACTAATTTATCGTTTCATTACGATCAATTGAATCGAATGTTTGAAATTATTGCTGTTAAATCAGTGGTTCGCAAATTTTTCTGGGCTGCGATCCACTTTCGAAAACGGTAATTTTTCGCAACCCACCTGCTTGCAATGCATATTTTAAAAGACAAGAGGGGTTAAATAAAAAAAAATATTAGTTTAATACTTGAAATTTTTTAATGAATACGCCTAATTTTAATGTATAAGTTTATTTTCAAATGCATAATGAGGTGTGCGCGAACAGTGGGCTTGTTTTCTATTTTGACTGATGACTTCTTCGACGCTCGAACTAACACGAGTTGGTTGTAGTCGCAAGATGTTGGATAATTGTAGCTTACTTCAAAATTTGCTTTTAATTTTATTCATTGCTGAAAATCCAATTTCGCACAAGTAGAAAGTAGTAAATGGAAGCAGCACTTTTAATGCAGCGGTGGAAGGAGTTGGATATGTGTTTAAAACTGATAGCCCAAACTATGTTAATGTTTTACGATCAAAGCTGACTTTAAACGAAGAATCTTCAGACAAATCGATTAATTATCAATTTGCTTTTGTGGATATGTCGGTACGGACAACATCTGCGTGTTGTGAGAAGCCGGACAGAAATAGTGATTCTCAGGTCATCAGTAACTGGATCACAGCTTTGTTGATCACCCAACAATTATCAATGAGTAAAACTTTCCTAACAAAAATAAAGACTACTCCCGTACTTTAATATTTTACGTGACCCACCCAATAACTGCTCACGACCTACTGGTGGGTCACGACCCACACTTTGAGAACCACTGTGTTAAATAATAATTATTTGCTGGAAATCAAAACGTATGCTTTGTAACGGTTTTATTTATTGAAAAACATGGAATGCAATACTAGCTGACATATTTTGCATTGATGACGCATGCGATTGAATACACATGTGTGACTATTTGATTGAACCTTTCCTAAGTAACAACGATGCAATGTCCATTTGCATAATTAGTATAATATGCAGTCGCCCAGAGTGAAAATTCATTACAAATGCTATGAAATTAAATAAATGCACAATTGATGTCCAATTATTGTGCTCATACATGGTATTTCTACGTGTCTTTAGTGCTATGCCCTAGTGTGTTCAGAGGAACTTATTTCATGATTGTCATAAGCTGCGGCGTTTTGTAAAATAATTTTGCGATTAAAGCAAGCAATTATGTGTCAATTAAAGGTATGTAAATTTTCAATAACACGCACCTGATGATTTTTTGAGTAATTTGATAAAGTTGTCGGTTTGAACATTTGAAAATTATAGAATAAAAGTACTGGCATATTGCACAAAAATAGATTTCCAATATGATTATTTTGGACAATTCTTATTTCTGAATTGCAATTAATCAAAAAATATAGTGAACAAAGGTTTATAATTTTGAAAGTTACTGTTATTTAAATGAAAATCGGGAATAATTCTTATTAAAATAATTTCCTTTTCTTTGGTAAAACATTGATATTCTTGTTTCAAAAATGAATGCAATCATTCCATATGCACATTAATTTGACATTAATATTTCATTCCTTTTCATTGCGATACCGTTAAAATCTTATCTCAGTTTCACTTTTTTTTGACATATCTCAAAAATGACGCAATCAGGAGCTGTCTAAACTTTTTTTTTATAATAGTTGGAAAATAATTTTCTACCTATATAAAACAATTGCCTTAATTTTTGGATAAAAAATTTTTTATCGAAAATTGTAAAATTTCATGAGCAATAGACTTTATTGTTTTTGGAAAATCAGCGAAAAATTTGTTTTCAAAATTTGCAGTTTTTTTGATTTTTCTAGTTTCATATCCATAAAATAAAGTGTTTTCTAGAGCTTCAATCCACACTACCAAGTAGTTGTGGAATTAATGGCCTCTAAATTTATCTATTGCCTATCTTAATACATAGGGAACTTGCCCATCGGTAATTCTCTTTCAACGGCTGAAATGACTGCTAATTTTTGCGCATGAAACATTTTTGATAACGAATCTATTAGATTTCTACCAATCTATCGTTTTTTACAATCAATTGAATTGAATTTCTGATATAATTGTTGCTAAATAATCTCTAATTGCTGCGAAACAAAACGTAAGCGTTGTAAGTGTTTACTTTGCTAAAAAGCAAACATTTCATGGAATCCATTTACGGTTACCATCTTTTACATTGATTTAGTTCATGATTGATACCACTCGTGTGGGTATTTGAATTTTCTTTTTTTTAGTAATAACGATACAATGGCCATTTGCATAA
>NW_003532480.1:0-2346 GCF_000181795.1 Trichinella spiralis
CGAGGCCTCCATAACGTCGTCCAACGGACCAGTCGACAGCTCGCTGGGTTGCGAGGCTTGAAGAAGTGGATAACCGGGAAACCCTGGCTGCAGGGACCCGGATGGCCAGCCGAGCCACTACAAGCTCGGCGGCGCAGTTTTGAGGGCTCGGGAAGGACCACACGGTTGTCGCAAGTGGGACAGAGCCCACCAGGACAGTCAGAATTGGCGTCGACGACGGACGACGCCGCTGACCCCAGGCATTCAACGATCAAAGGGAATGCAGCGGGAGTGTGGCAAACCAGCGTGCACGGTCGGCGCTTCGCCAGCAGGCACCCGTCGGCAAAGTGCAAACACGAGGACGCTAACCGGACTGAAGTAACTCGGGAACCGCGTGGAAGAGATCCAACAGCTAGTAGAACCGACCTGCTGGAGACACTGCCCGGGGAAGAGCAACCCTGCCGACGTGCTGAGCCGCGGAGCATCCTTGAAGGGACTCTCGAAGAACCGTTGCTGGTGGCAAGGGCCAAAGTGGCTCGCCGAGCCGATGGAAACATGGCCAAGGAAACGGGGCCAGTCTGAACGCAAACCTCCGTCTCCACCCGATGAGGATCGATCACCAACCCTGCTGATCTCGGTGGTGACTCACAACCCGGACCACGTTCTCGATCCAGGAAGGTACGGCGACATCGAGAAGCTGTTCCGGATCACCGCCCTCTGCCTCCGATTTGGGCACAACTGCGGCTCCGTATCTGAAGATCGGCGGACCGGACCCCTGACGGCCCCGGAGCTGGAGGCGGCTGAGCAGATATGGGTACGGATCGCCCAGAGACAAGGATTCCCGAAGGAGATCGAAGCGCTGAAGAGAAACGGCAACGTGCATGCCCGTAGCGAGCTGGGTCCACTAAACCCCTACCTGGACGCCGCGGGGACGCTGCGGGTTGGAGGTCGGCTGGGACAGTCCAGCTTACCGTTATCCGGAAGGCACCCCGCCCTCCTCCCTAGCGAACACGAGGTGACGCGAGGACTTGTCCTTCGCTGCCATCTGAGACAACTACACGCAGGAGTTTCCCAGACACTGTTCGCGCTAAGGCAACGCTATTGGATTCCGCGGGGGCGAAGCCGCGTGAGGCAGGTGCTCCGTGGCTGTCTTCAATGCCGCTGGGCTACGGGGCGGCCTCCCCAACCGAAGATGGCCGACCTACCTGCAGCTAGAACGACTCCGGCGCCCGCCTTTGCCCATGTAGGCATGGACTTCGCCGGGCCCTTGTTCGTCCGGGGAACTAGAAAGACCACAACGCCCCGCTACGTGTGCCTGATCACGTGTATGGTATCGCGTGCGGTGCACTTAGAGCTAGTCCCAGAGATGTCGACAGTTGGAGTGCTACAGGCTCTTCGCCGCTTCATGGCTCGACGAGGCCGGCCGGTGGTCATCCAGACGGACAACTTCCGCTCATTCCAGAGCGCGGCTGCCGAACTGCGCCGGCTATGGCAGGAGATCGATGTGGATCAAGTGCAGCGGGACCTCGCCGGACAAAGAATTCGATGGAAATTCATACCCCCAAGGGCCCCGTGGATGGGGGGCTACTGGGAACGCCTCATTCGCACTATGAAAGAGTCACTGCGGAAGGTTCTGGGGCAGGCACTGTTGGATGAGGAGGAGCTCCGAACCGTCCTGTGTGAGATCGAGGCCTGCTTCAACGCTCGACCCCTAACCCTCGTGGAGGAGGGACCAGGCGGCCCGTTACCCCTCAGTCCGTTTCAGCTGCTGACGGGTCGGGCCTACGCAGATCTCCCCGCAGTCGACGACCTGGATGCGAATTGGCACCCCCCAGGGGGGAGATCCCAGCGCTGGGAGAGCCGGTGGCGTTACCGGCAACAGTTAATCGCGAAATGGTGGAGACTATGGCGGAGCGGATATCTCGCCACCTTACTGCCGCGCCCGAAGTGGAGACGCCATGCTGAAGGCCCCCAGCCGAACGACCTCGTCCTGATATTGGAGGACCACGTCCCGCGTGGGCGATGCCCCCTCGGCGTGGTGACGGAGCTTCTCCCAGGCAGCGACGGCGTAGCCCGAGCAGCACGACTCCGGACCTCGACCGCTGAGGTCACGAGACCAGTTGCCAAGCTGGTGGTGCTGGAGCCAGCCAGGGTTAGGGATGGGAGAGTGACTCTCCCATCCGGGGGGGAGGATGTTCCGGACGGAACAACACCGACCTAGTCGGTGTGACCTGGATCAGGGCTGGTGCCCATAAGTCCCGGGTAGGCCAATAACACTACCCGCGCATTCCCCGGCCGAATCGCTATCTAGGCTTCTGGCGGCTCTGAGACGGGGTCAAAGAGGTTCCCCTGCTGCGTCTCGATCTA
>NW_003532481.1:0-2103 GCF_000181795.1 Trichinella spiralis
GTGTGGGCGGCTGCTGCTAATGGGGCAGTGGAAAAAGCAGCAGTTTGTGCAGATAAGCTGCTTGAAATGAAAAAAAAAATTAACTTTTCCCACACTTCCGCTTGATTGATTGGAAAGAGCTCAGGCTTTGTTTTTTTCCTTTTTATTTAAATTAAACAGAAAAAAATGAGGAAATTATAATGGAAAAAAATACACATATATGCCAGAGAAGATGCGCAAGATGCAAGAAATCGGAGCTTTTCGACTCGGAGCTTCAACAACACTTGCCAAAGGCAGAAAGAGGAATTTTCCCCATCGTATATTTTTTTTGACAACAATATTATCTATCAAACACTGTCGAATAGGAAAAAAAATGCTCAAATATTCCAATTTCAATCAATATGTCAATCACAGGTCAATTGAATTTCATTGACAAAACAGCTGCAAGCTCAATTTGACAATTTTAACCACCACCACCACCACCACCAATAACAACAACAACAACAACAACAACAGCAGCAGCAGCAGCATAGGAGAGAGAGAGAGGAGAAATGATAAAATCTCTGCTTTTAAGCGGAAAGTTGGGCAAGAAAAAGAGAAGCAAATTCTACACCTCATAACAAATTGAAAAATCTGCCAAACTTTTGCTTTACCCAATTTTTTTTAAAAAAAAACTCTTTTCCAAAAATGAACAAAAAACAAATCGATCAACAAATGATAAAATTCACATTCATCAAAAAATTTGCATAATGAAAATAGATCAGATCAAAAGTAAATTTTGATATTCCAATTGCTTATTGGATTGGAGAAAAAACAGCTTTGAAAAAACAACATTGGACATTATTCATATTAATCAGTTTTTTTCCCTTCAATTTGCATCCTATATACGACCAGTGGTGGGTAATTAATTGCTCGTGAAAACGACAGTGAAGAAATTTATTGTTGTGGAAATTAAAAATTGGAAAAAAATGCTATTCAAAATCGCACATATTGCTTCTTTTTCAAAAGGCGAAAATCAAGAAAGAGATCAAAATGATATGATGGCACAGTTTTGATTGCCGGTCACCTCGAGACATTACTGCAGCTATAAAAATTTTGCCTGTCAAGCAGGCTGCATATACATATACATATATATATATATAATGAATGATGATCAAGCAAGCTATTTGGTTATTATCTATTTTGACAAGGTCGAGTTTTAATTTTTTTTATGGGGGAATAACATTTCACAAGAACATTGCCGACGAATGATGATGATGATGATCCCCGGTGGAAAAATTTCAATTGGGAAACGACAATTTTGCAAAAATCAAAAAATAACAAACAAACAAACAAATATTGCCAAACAAGCATATTATTAAAATGTTCCATTTCATCTCTTTTATGAAAATGAATCCCAAGTTGACAGAGAGCAGAGAGAAGAAGAATTTCTATTTAAATTCGACAAAATTTCTATTCTTCTTCACGCGTCAAATGTTTCCAGCAACACAGCGGGGCCTCTGTGCTCGGCTGGCTGGCTGGCAATGCCTGGCAGGCATTGCTGGTGATTTTTGTTCGACAATCGCTTTCCGTTGCCTACGGCTACCCCACCATCACCACCACCACCACTACTCTCAATGCCAAACAACTGTCATCACTGACAAAAAGGGGGGATTTATAAATAACGAGTGATGAATAATAATAATAATAAATAATTTTTCACTAGTTGCAATTTGGAAAATTTCAACTATTGCAAATTATGGATAATATTCGCCTGCAAGTGTGTGAAAGTGCTTTGACAATGTAATAATAACAAAGTCCGATGATTTGTTCCAGTTGACCTGAGCACGAATGAATAGAAGAAAAGTTTTTTACCTTGGAAAATGAAGACGTGGCAGTTTTCTTCTTGCAATCTTTTGTAGATTAAGGACGAGATTGACGAATCGCCGCCGTCGACCAGTACTACCGTATCACCGGAGTGGACGGCATCCATCAGCAGAGAAGTGGCGGCAACGGTGCCCCGTTGAAGACGCTTGTGAAGCAGCGTCGGCAGGACGAGATTCACCGAGCCGGCAATGTGCCGGCCGTTGAAAATCGTTCGGAATGGGCGCAGGTCAACAATTAACTGGACAAGTTTAGAACTGG
>NW_003532482.1:0-2177 GCF_000181795.1 Trichinella spiralis
TTGAACATTATTTTCACTTAAACGCGTGAAGTGGTGGGGGAAGGGAAAGAAAACTTTTCCTCTAACAATGCATTTAAATTATGAGGAAAAATTTTACAAAAATCATTCTTTAGAGCGGATAAATTAGTCAGTTATTCATAATTGAACTATAATAAATTTTTAATAAAATCTCGAAAATGAACATCTGTATGTTTTTGTTTTTTGGTGAACGTACCGATGCATGTCAGAAGATGGCGATTCCCTTATGTCCATTATTAAATTTATCATTAATTTAAATAATACCTGCTTTTTTACAAATTTCCAACTTACCGTTTCAAACATTCATCAGAAATTTTGTGGAAAACCAAACTGTAGAACTTTGTCCAATGTTCTTCTCCTTCTTCTTCAGTCTACCTGTTTCCCAGTCAACAATGAATGATCATTTACAATTTTACATTTCCTGAAAGAAAAAATATAAATTATTATTGTTATTATTATTGTCCATTTTCAAACTGACAACGAACTTTTTGATTATAAAAACATATATTTATTTTTACACGCAATACATTATTTATTATTTTTATTTATATAACAAAAATTTTATCAGAAATGATCTATTAAACAAAAAATAATAAATAATTTTAAATTTGAAAAAAAAAGATGCCAACTGGAGAGATGTAAGAAGAAGAAGAAGAAGAAGAATTTACATGATGACATTGTTGGACCACGATACATTTCAACGTTAATTTGGGCAAACATATCCCGTTGGACAATTCAATTAGACAAATTGATCGTCGTTCAAATGTACGTTACGTTGGATTGAAGTGGCCTGAACGAGCAAATGCTCCATTAGGGAAATGTGCTCCGCCTTTTTGAAGCCGTCGGCGAATTGATTTGCAACGGATCATTTTCTCAGTCAATCCAACATGCCAATTTTAGGAATAAAACACGCATTCCATTATTATATTCAATTTTCACTAATCGTTCAAAAAAGGGAAACTTTTCAAATTTCATACATGGGATAAAGGGAAAAAAAATAAATAAATAAATAAACAAGTGCAGTGTGTAATTTTATAATAATAATAATAATAATAATGTATTATTTATTAAAAGAATCAGATCATCGAGCAGAGAAAAATCTCCGCAACCAGAGAAGAATGGAAACGAGCGAAGCGTTGTAAATTTAATGGTCCAACTTGTCGCAATTATTGGTAATCAGTGAGTTTTAGCAGTTGAACCGAGTGTCACAGTGGAAAAGTGGCAATGATGCGTGCCTGCATGACAATTGGATGAAAAAGCAAAAGAAACACATCAACTGTGAATCTTGAAAATGCCGCCGAGGCCAAATTGGACTAATCGCCATTGTACAAGCCCATTTGATCAACGCGACAAGTTGAAATTTCACAACATCAAAATACAAATATATTTATACTGTAAAAATGTGAAAATATTCAAATTAAAATAGTAGGTATTTTTTGGAAACAGATTTTCAAGTACAAAATACGAACGAATACAGTATAGAAAAGGAATAAATGGATGAATGGGAATTGATTCGAATCAGTTCAATTCAATTGAAGAGTTGTTAAAAATTTAATTTCCATTGATTCAAAAACGAACAGTAGTGGGAAAAAGTTGATAAGATTTGAAATTTGAAGAAAAAATTGAATTAAATATAAAATCGATCAAAGTGAAATTTCATAGACCCTAATCAACTGTTGAACGTGTGCATAAAGGATGACAAGACGTGAAACATGACAATTAAACGTTGACAAAGTTGATGATGGTGGTGGTGATGAAAGAAGCAAAGCAGCGCGACAAGCACAAGCACACGTCAAGCACGGACGCCTCCTCCTGACTCAGGAAGTGTGAAAAGAAAAGCCGCTCCTACTTTTAGCACATGTTCGACCAGATGGAATTTTTATTATTTGATTTTTTTTATGAAAATTCTTCACTCAGCAACAAATTTTGCCAGATTTATCCTGCGGCATTCAATTTTCAAATGCACACATGACAAAAGCATACATAATACACTCGATCAATGTTCGACGTGAAATTATATAATAAGTCAACTTTAACCATTAGCGTCGACATGTAAGTACATATCCATCAGCGTAATACACTCAATGATAATAATAATGCATACATCTTTAGCATACCATGCAATGTACAAGATAAAACTGTTGATATTTAGTCAGCGT
>NW_003532483.1:0-1635 GCF_000181795.1 Trichinella spiralis
ATAGCAGTAATATATATAACAGTAGGTGGAATGGGCATCAAAGATGAACAGTGACGAAGGGCGACATCTTGCCAACAGGAAATTGCTGTCGACAGCTTGTCTACCAGCCGTCTAGGCGTGGTCATCTGTTTTTAGTTATTCGCGGGAGATTGTGCTGGTCAACGTGGATCGAATGTGCCGGTCCTCCATTTGACGTTCGACCGCAGTGCATCTGCAATTTTGTCCATCTTGCCGTGTCGACAACGAGACGCGTTTTACATGTGCCAAGAGAACGGAGGGTTGTCGTTGCGAGCCTGTCGTTACAGTGGTGCCGGCGCCACCGAATTCGGCAAGCCGGTGACCATGTCCTACGAGACGGTTTGCTGTTTGGAAAATCAACAACGAAATTTGGTCAAAAGTTGGTTTCCGGTCGGGATCTGCTTGGCTCCGGATTGCGAACTTCGTCTGGCGGCCGTGACGGGCAACGGTCGACTGTGCCGCTACGACGTCGAGCCAATTGTCGAGCCCGAACCAACAAGCCCGGCTGGGTCGACTTGGTACACGTTGAGCCAGCTGGCCAGTCAGTGGAACCAGTGGGCGTGGCCGACACGTCTGACCCAGGCTTGCGTTCGTTATTCGTTGGGCGGTTCGCCGACCATTGTGCGTTCTTGTCCGAGCCGTGGTCGAAACGGCGAACAGTTGATTCTGATCGGCAATCAGGATGGCGTTGTGCAGCTCGTGGACGCGGACCGTGGCGAATTGGAACGAGACTTCGGTCTCCATTCGTGTCCAGTGGTCTGCTTGGAATGGGTGGGTGTGGAACATTTCGTCAGCTGTGCTTGTTTGCAAAACTTCACTGCATCCTCTTCCACTAATTTGGTTCGAAACGAACTTTTATACGTCGACATCCGAAGTGGACGTGCCCAAGTACTACGTCCCGAATGTGATGAATCGGCAATCGAAATGATCAAAGTATGTGTTGAACTTTGCACGCGCACATGAACACGAACATATATACATATTAATGTGTAATATTTTTATGTTTTGAATAGGTGTCGCATTTTTATTCCTATTTGGCAATTGCATTTCGAAGACAGCCGATGGAAATTTGGGATTTGAAATCGTTTCGTTTGTTGAAGAAAATGTCTCGCCGTTGTCCAATAGTGGTCGACATGGCGTGGTCGACAAAGCACCACCATGTTCAACGACTGAACGTGAATAATAGTAACAGTGGTGGGGGCGGTGGTCTGGGTGTTGATTCGAAAGATGAGATGATGATCGAATTGGACAACGACGAAACAACGGTGCAAGAATCGCCGACCAACCACCACCAACAGCACCAATCTCAGGCCGGTGTGCTGTATAGGGAAAATTTGGTCGTTCTCGACCACGAAAATCACCTCTGGCACGTGGTAGTCAAAGGTCTGCATGTGAAAGACGGCTGCGAAGTGCAGACCCAGTGGACCGGCACCAGTGGTCCGATGTCGGCCATGGCTTGGAAAGAGGATTTGCTGGTGTTCGGCGACAGCGACGGTCAATTTTGCGCTTGGAATTTGCAGTCGAAAACGTCGAACTGTTGCAAGTCGTCCGATTTGGGCGAAATTCGAAATGTCCAGTTTTGTCCCCGACCGGGCGATTTCACCGTACTGGCGTTGC
>NW_003532484.1:0-2876 GCF_000181795.1 Trichinella spiralis
CACAAATAAAATCTAACTTAATTACAGAAACAGATGCTTAACAAACTTTACACCCATTACCCAATAGTTTCATTACGCCCAATGGATAAATTCAATTAAAAATAACAATATAATAATCTCCCATTTGCTTGAGTTTAAAAAAATTTTTACAAATATTTATTTATAAAAAGTTAATAACATAATGCACAAACAATAAGAAATCATTTCCCAAATTTCTTTCAGCCCTTTCTGCTTGCCAGAAATTAAGAGTACTGAAACTAACCTTCATATACACATATAGAAAAGTATAATCATAAACATTTTTAAATTTACACAAATGAATAAATAATTGACATTCAAATTTCACAAAAAATAATATGCACTAAAAAAATAAGGCAAAACATGTTTTCAGAAAAAGTAAAAGAAATGTACAAAATCAGCTAATAGTTAAAATTGAACATATACAATCAATTTTCGGAAACTGCACTACCACATTTTAAAATTTTAGTTAAAAAAATCAAAAATAAAATCACAGCTCATTACACAATTTAAATAGAATATTTAGCGGATACTGTTTCTGCATTAAATGCTTTAATAATTACTTTCTGCAATTTCATCTCTATTTCAAATCGTTCACTTACAATTGCTTTGCTAAGAACAGCTTCTGCAAGTTTAAAATAAAATTACAGTAATAAACCGTTTTAAGATAATCACGATCAAATTCAGTTGATTTTTACACATAAAAATTCAGTCGTTATGAATTTAAATTATTATACAAATAATTTAAATTATATTATACAGAAGTTTAACATTCCTCAGTGCATAACAGATTGCAAATAATTATTTATACGACTGAATATGTACGCTTACTGCCTCTGAGTGACCCAAATTTTTTCGCGCAGATTCTGCCACACTAATCTTCTGATTAATGCTATATTTACAGTTTTTTGTGACGCTGCTCACATTTCTGCTAAATTGCATCGTAAATTATCAATTTAAAAATGCATTTACACTCATTTTCAAATTTAAAATATTTACATTATATAATTCCTTATTTTCTCTTCTTCTCAAATTAACAGCATTATTTACTCTCTTAAAAACTATATTTAAAAAATAGTTTGTTGTTAAGATATTTTACACAATTAATTAAAATTATCAGCACTGCAGTAAACAAACAGGTAACCGGCACTGTGACTCAGAGATTATAATATTGGCTGAATCCAAGTACAGGTGATGAAGAAGACTCGACACGTGGGGACTGATCCCAAGCTTCCTGCATAAATCTATTAAATAATGCGAGGCAGAAAAACAGCTGTCACAGCAGAACGAACTACCAACCGATCGGTAGAGAGAATTCCTATAGCACCTGATTATCAGAAACATTACGGTAGATGGCGGCCGTGGCGAGCGACGTGGTTGGCGTCAGGGGTGTTTGTGCTCATTTGTTTGTCGCTCGTGGTGTGCTAAATCACAGTGATTGTTGGCAGCACGATCTAATAAATGCCACAATCCACTTTTCCGTTGTTTTCTTCTTTTATGCCGAATGTTTTCGTCATAGATCACTACAGATTGCATGACGACGTGATAATACTGAAACGGAGTCCGATGCGCCAGCGCGTGACTTCTTTGAAATGAATTAGGTGCTTCTTCGATTTGTGTTGTTCCCAGCTATCCACGTTTACTATACTCAATGCAAGATCTTGCTTGTCTGGACCTGAAAAATTTCGCGTGCTTCCAAGTATTCCGAACTAATCATGATCCTGCATCATACGCAATTAGCTAGGCGAAGAAACCTGTATATGTTCTAGTCAACGGGGCGAGGCATCCGAGTGAAGAGCGCTGAGTAACAGAGCGGTACCTTGGTTTTACTACGTGTCTAAACGAATGTAAAAAATACAGACAGCATACTGAATTTAATGGTGGAGATTATTGATGTTGTGCAATTTATGTAATGATGATTTCTCAACATAATCCTTTTATGTACTAATAATTCTCATATATAATTATACTAACTTGAACTACATGATTTTAATAATTAGGGCGATACTACTAAATTTTTCATTTTTTTGTTTCAAAGTTGCTACTAATCTGATTACTCTTTCTGTAGGGTATTGACATTTTAGTTTAATTTAGTTTCATTTAGCAACCATGCTAATATAATACTAACGATATATAAATTGTGCTATAATGAAAATTTATTTTTAGTTTCTCGTGACTTTTGCGAGTATCAAGTACAATATCATTAGTCGTATGAGTCTTGAAAGATTCTTCATTTGAAATTGTTCTTCATTTTATAAATTGTATTTTTTTTTGAAATAATAAACATTTTTCATAAAATTTTCAAAAATTTTTAAGGTTTATTTAAAAGAATGCTTAAACTTGAATATATCTGGGTTACAGTTGTTGTACTGTGCACGTTTCATTTTAGAGGGGAATTGGTTTTCTGAAGATCTAGGCTTTCGCAGAAATGAACTGCTTTTTCAAAATCATAAAGAGAGAAAATTATTTTGTCAAATTTGCTCCTTGTGAAGTTGTGTAAAACAAAATCTGACAGCAGCAGGATGACGGCGCATAAAAAAGAAGGCTGCAATAAAATGCGCATTAGGGCGTTTCCGGTAAAATGATAATTTTTAATTTGATTTGCTGTTTTATATAGAAAGGAGGTCCAGGGAATATGGACGAATCACGCCCCGAGAGTACACGGGCCATCATTTCGGGCGCACTTTAGGAAATCCACATTCGCAGCGGTTAAGATCGTTCCTAGCAAGAGCTAAACGGTGGCGGCTTGGTTCGCGCTGGACGCAAGCAAGGTGGTTCTTCCAAATCACCTCCCCCACCAGCACCACCACCACAAGCACCAATACCACAAGCAGCAGCAGCAGCAGCAGGTACTGCAC
>NW_003532484.1:5127-6371 GCF_000181795.1 Trichinella spiralis
GATGAAATTCACTCGTTGTTGGGGAAATCTCGAATTTGCTTGTTTTCATTTCAGCATTCTATTGGACAAATTTTGGTTTCTTTTTAATGGTCACTTTTTTATTCTAAGCTTTACTGTTTATCTTCTATATGTATATTAGTAGTAGCTAAATTATACATTTAAAAGCCGACTAGCAATTTAAAATTATAAGTTTATTAACAAATTTGCTTGTGGTTTCATTTTTGTGTGTAATTATATTCATGAAACTGCTGATCAGATCTAAGAAATTCGTTTTGCGTTAAACTGACTTGGTTTATTGCGTGTATACTATTGAGCATTTTAAAGACCTTGTTCAATGGTTTGCTATCTATTAATTTGTTTCTTAATTTGGTGAAGTGAAATATAATATTATTAGAAAGAGTAGTAGAAAGTAGAAAGTAGTAGAAATTATTCAATGGCAAATACTACAATAGAATGGAAGTCAATATAATACAATGCAATGAAATTCAAAATAATACAAAGACAATATACTATACTATAATAAAAACAAAATACTGTACAAAGAATAAGAAAATACTAAATAAAAGTGCAAAAAAGGTGGCCCTTAGAAATTCAACGGCTCCGGAACATCATACGCCACCGCTCTTAAGAACTGCTCCATTGTACGCCTTCCGCCATCATATTCTGCCGTCAGGGCAGTTATGCGCAACTACACATCTTCATATTTGCTGTTTTTTACCCGTAAATGACTGGCAGTAAGGCGTCCTGATGTCACTTGCTCTATCAACGTTTCCGTTGATCCCTGCTCATCGATCAGCAAACGGAGCAGTTCGTAAAAGCTGAAGTGGCGTTTTCCTGCTTGCCGGTTCATTCTAAAGTGCCAGCCTTCTAAATGGTTGTTAGTGCGTATTTGTACAAGATACACGTTCCAAAGCGGCATACGATTAGGGGTCATCGATTCCTGTCTAAAATATTCAAATAAGGCTGCTACTGAACCCGTAACATCTCTGCCAAGCAGATCCACGGCTTCAGGTATTTCGTGAAGCGGCAAAAATGCTGTTGCCATCAGCATTTTTATTATTTTCTTTGTTTCCGCTTCATGAAGGTACCTCGTCCGCAGTCCAAGATCTGCCACCTTCCGCAGAACTGCTTGGCAGAGATGAAAAGTAGCAGCCGTGGACCTGGACCCCCGGAGATGATACCTTGCACCGTAGGGATAAATGGGTATGTTTCGTAATCGGAAATCACAGTTTGGGGCTGGAGGA
>NW_003532485.1:0-2153 GCF_000181795.1 Trichinella spiralis
AAAAAAATTACTAATTTTTTTTGCAGATCACTGGGCGAGGCGTTTACATGCCCGAAAGTATGCGGTCACTCCGCTGGGGCAACGTGCCGGCTTGATACAGTGGGTCGACAATTTTGTCCCCCTGTTTCTTTTGTACAGAAAATGGCAACTCAGGCAGGTAATGATGCAAAATGGACAAAACACATTGATTTTTTTTTCTTCAATAATGATTTTGCTGATTTGAAGGGAGGCAAAAATGTGACCAGACCGAGCGAGTTGTTTTACGAAAAATTGCGTACATTGCTGTCGAATGAAGGATTGGTAATAAATAATTTGCAAATGATCTATTTATATGCAGAAAATTGTTTTCATGTTTATCATTTTGTTTGTTAAGCCGGTGAAACATATGCGAAATAGAAGCAAGTGTCCTTTGCCCATTTTGCGCAAAGTGCTAGATCGACTCATCGAAGAAACACCCCGTACAATTTTGTCCGAGTAACAAAACATTTAAATTACTACTATACTTTTTTTTATTATTTATTAAATTTCAATAGAATGTTTTATCTTATCTGATGTATTTTTTTTCATTTTCCATTCACCGTCGTCGCAACAGTGCATTTTGGCTAAAGCACGTGACGTCAGAAAGTTGGTGGAAAGCGCAAGTGAATTTCGCTCGATCCATGGCCGTGGTGGCTATAATTGGTTATGTAATCGGCTTGGGCGATCGTCATTTGGACAATCTGTTGGTCAATTTGGAAACTGGCGAAGTGCTCATTTATGATAATTTTTTATCCATTTCAACTTTATCATCATATAATTGTTCGTTTTTTCAAATTTTATTGCAGGTAGTGAACATTGATTACAACGTTTGCTTTGAAAAGGGGAAATTGTTGCGCGTTCCGGAGACGGTGCCGTTTCGTCTCACTCAAAATATAGTGAATGCGCTTGGCATAAGCGGTGTTGAGGTTGGATATTGAAAATGGAAAAAAATAAAAACATTTTTTTTCTTACTTTTAATATTGCTCTCTCTTGATTAGGGTGAATTTCGGATTTCCTGTGAAAATGTGCTCAGTTTGCTTCGTGAACACAAGAATACATTTGTAACTTTGCTTGAAACGTTCGTCCACGATCCGCTGATTGATTGGAGAAAAACTTACGGTATCGGCCCAAACGGTCTCGTCGTGCACAGCATTTTATCCACAATCCAAGGCGACATGAAGTGCGTAATTTTGTTTCAATTTTCTCTTTGAATAATTCTTGCCTGTCGTAGATTGAGAAAATATGTGGAACAAAGTCGTGATTGGAACAAGCGATTCTTTCTCTACCGTTACGAAGAATGCAAAGCTTTGTGGATTGAAAATCGGTTAGCAGTTCGACGGATGAATTATTACTTCATTTTATTTTATTTTATTTTATTTTATTTTATTTTATTCATATTTTTAGAAATTCATTCAATGAAACGTTCAAAACGAGTAGCGAAATGTTGGATCAAATGGAAATCATTTGCAATTCCATTGCCAACACTCGCCAACGTTGCTCCACGTACGAAGCTGTACTGAAACTGATATCCCAAGCAACCGAAAATCCGGATCATTCTCTTTACAAATTTTTAGAAAAGTACACCATTTTTTAAAATGCTAATATACATGTAATTTTTTTGAAAAAATAATTTATATATTTTATTTCTCGTTGTTCAAGCAATCAAGATTTTACTGGTGTTTATGAGGAAGTGATTACAAGTTACGCTGAATTGATGAGCAAATTGAAAAAGAATCAAGAGTTGAATGTCACCTATTCGGTTAATTGATGGTTTTTTCTTATTTATTTGTTTGCTTAATCAATGTGAATTTCAGAATAGCATTTCACAGTTGAACAATTTGCATGGTTTTCGTCAAAAAGTCGACGACGCATTTTCCGAACCTCCGCAGTGTTTTATCGAATTGGCGATGGAATTTCTACGAGCCACCGGTCAGACGCAGAAAATTCAACCGGTAAAAATTTAAATTTTTGAAGAAAAAAATGGAATATTTTCTGTGTTTGCATTTGTTTTTTTTTAATTGTAACATGCAGTATAAAAATTTGGAAAGCAAGATCGTTCCGTCGTTTCGGCGCTTTGCGCGAATTGTGCAACAGTCTGTTTGGATTTGGTCGACGGCTTACAGGGTCGGCCCAGA
>NW_003532486.1:0-956 GCF_000181795.1 Trichinella spiralis
CCCAACAGAGTGGGGGAGATTTTGCATTTTTCCTTGTCTTTTAAGGGGGAGGAGATTCGCGCTTTCCATTTTAAAAATTCAATACTAAAGGAGATCACTGTTATTCGTGTTTTTTTAAATTTTTTTTAAAAAAAAAGTTTTTGGTTGCGGTGGGGACCTGCCCCCCTAGCTCTCCTGCCCCGTATTGTCCCCCCCACCAAGCCCTGCCCCGGAGACCCCCACGGCCTCATCGCCTCTAAGTTCCCGTGCCGTCCTTCACGACTTTTTCCAAGATGACCCTGTCGGATCAGGGAACCCGATCCGCCGAAGACGTAGTCCCGCACCAGATGGCGTGCGCTGTTAAGTGAATGCAAATTATCACACTGGCTCTGTGCTCTATGTATCCCTCATGCACATCTAAATTGCCGTCACACCTGACACTCAATATTACTGTACTGTCCTGCAGAGCCATCTCATGTTTGCATACTTACCGTATGGTTTACAACTCATCATTATAAATTTACCGTATTACTCCTGCTTATATTTTTAATAAAAATGATAACTAAAAGCCTGTTGTTTCGTGTTACGTAATAATTGCCTAATTAAATGTACAATTAAAAAAATATTACAACTCACTTGTGTATTTACATTGTTTGTTATACATCCTAATTATTTATCAAAAAACTCTCACTGCTGAAATATGTTACGAGTGACGTCATTTATTCTAATTAAAAAATAATACAACTCATTTTTGTATTTACATTGTATGCTAAACATCCTAATTATTTTTTTAAAAACTCTCATTGCTGAAATATGTCGTTACGAGTGACGTCATTTAACCTAATTAAAAAATTTAAAAAAATACTCTCAGCATTGCATTTACGTTGTCTTTTTAAATTTTTTCCAAATAAGCAAAAATAAAATTAATCCCCCTGCCTTAAAACCTTGCTTTCCTACATGTTACAAATTAATAAAAA
>NW_003532487.1:0-800 GCF_000181795.1 Trichinella spiralis
GCTGTCAACAACATTTCACTTTGACGCATTGGCAGCAACTGACCACCGAGTTGTGACAGGTTTGCAGCATGGTCGCTGACACTCTGTTCGCTTAATTGCGATTCCATTGTCCACCGTCAAAAAAAACAGGGGAAGCGGGTAGCTGGCTTTACGTAGCTATTGGTTTCGTGCAAAAAACAATGTTCTTTTAATCATGGGGAGTTTAAGTACCAATGAGTAGGTAGAAAGAGAAGAATTCCTCAACATATATAACATGCAAGTAATAATGCCAATGTTCTTTTGACCCTAAAACGGTATCAAAGTATTGATAAAATATCCTAATAGGCAATTCATCTGATTGAAAATTATAAATACAAATGGGCAAGAAAGCAAGACATGAAATGTTTGTTGTCATTGTTGTTATTAACGTATTTATGTTGGAGTGTACTTTGAGGGATTGTACCTGAATTCAAGTTACGGTAGCATACGGTAGATTGAGTGGTATAGCGGCAAAGTTGAAAGTGAAGTGCGTGATTTGGCCCATTTCAACGAAGAAATTTGCAACATATAATTTCGTGATGGTTACAGGTTGAACAAATATTTACCGTTTCTTTGAATTTAACTTATCTATTTAGTGTTTTGTGTTGAATGATCAAATGTTGCAGCACGAGACGGTGGCAAAGAAGAAATTATAAAGATCATTCGAAATGTTGTTGTTAATGCTACTGTTAATGGTCCCGGAAGAGATGGTAAATTTCAGTGATGGTTGGAGTTTGCAAATCGAATTTGAATGGAGCTTCAGGATGATCAGAATCCACCAC
>NW_003532488.1:0-1218 GCF_000181795.1 Trichinella spiralis
TAACAAAGACGTTCTGTCTCCCAATATAGTTCCAACTTCTACCCTCTACTCTAATAAGCAACTAAATCATTGCCATTATAATTTCTACATAACAATTTAGTGACCGATAGTTAGCTATTATCTATGAAACGTTAGCCAATAAAAATCATTTGAAGTATATTGCCTTTTAGGCTAAATGCGTACCTTGTTCTTTCTTGTTGACTGTTATATGTTTAAATACTGGTTTATGAAAGAATTTAGGTGATCCAGCATTGTAGCTGCAATGAATCCAACACTGGGTTATCAAAAGCAAAGCATGAGCTGCAGAAATGAATAGCAATTTCAGGAAATAATTCTCAAATTAACGGTGAGATAAGCATGCGAGTTGAGAAATTATTATTATCATATAGGAATACACCACACAAGACAACAGGACGATCTCTGGCAGAATTACATGTGGGAAAAAGATAACCGATATTGTTGGACAGAATTAAACTGGATTTGGATACCAAAAAAGACATCGAAATATGGAAGCAGAAAATTTATCATGATAACAAGAGCAAGAGCAGAGAATTCAGGATAGGAGAAGAAGTGTGGATAGCGAATGAGCTGAATAGAGGATGGAACCCAGGAATTATAGATCATCAGACAGGAGAATTGTCTTATGAAGTACTCGTGGCAGGAAAAAATAGAAGCATGCGAATCAACTAAGGACGCGAAATGGCACTTTGGATGTGTCAAACCGATTCTCAGAGAATGACACAGAAATCAGAAGACAGCAAAATAGCACTTTAAATGAACAAAGTCTGAGACGCAGCAGTTGCAGGCGCTACACTCTGGAAAAATGGCAAGACTACATGATATTAGCAACTCAAAAAGAATGAAACGAAGGAGAAAATGTAGCATATGTACTTAATCTGTTAAAAAATGAGCATTGCACATGAGTATCTCATAAATACAGTAGGCATGTTGTTGTGCTTTTTTGGTGTTTGTGTTTGTGTGTGTGTGTCTGCTGTAGTAAAGTGCTTCATCTAGAAGTGACCTACATCTTACGTATTTGATATTGAAAAACAAATTCAATACAATTTACACAACATGTACTAGAATTTATATTTTGAACATAATTCCAGATTTCATTTCTTAATTTAAATAAAACATGAGAAGAAAATCAGCAACTTTTGTGAAAAGAAAGAAGAGAGTAAAGATAAAATTCTCATCGAAGGCCAGGAAACATTTTTC
>NW_003532489.1:0-1101 GCF_000181795.1 Trichinella spiralis
TGTGGTGGATTCTACTGCATATATTCATGGTGGTTAGTATTGGACTAATAGCGCTGGTATTGGGCGGAAATATTATAGTGCTCTTAAACATATTAAGCAACAGAAATAACAAAATATTTCAAAACTGTCCGCTTATTTCACATTAAATCACTTATAACAATTTATTCCAACTTTTTACATGCTTATACAAAAATATTTGTTTTTGATCTCTTTTATTTATCATGCAAACAAACATCTTCACCTCAATATTATACATTTAATATGAATGCTATAATGAATTTATAACTGATCATAATAAGTGTAATGCACAGATTTTAAACCATACTCATTACATGATGTATACTGATTATTTTTAACGCAACAATCTGTCAAACAAAAAGCTAAGATTTAGAAACACATTAAGAAATACACATATGGACACACATGCACACACACACACAGATTGAGAGAGAGAGAGAGAATTAAATATAACATGAAAACAATCACAAATATATTTAGTGCTTACGAATAAACACTAAACATTATACTAGACTAAAATACGCTTCCATCGCTGATACAGATCATGCAAAGTACATGACTGTTTTAACTCTTTTGTGAAGTGCAATTATATTAGCCAATTCTGTTTTCACGGATTCAGCTTTACTGATGGAACTACTACTAGTACCTTTACTGTCCTCATCAGAAAACTTTTCCACTAGCCCAGAATTTCTAAAAAATAAATTCAATAATTCATTCATTTTTAAATAAGTTAATCAAACTTACAATGCTGCAAGAATATGATAACGAGCACGGGCGCAAACTAAATCTGCAAAATATACTGGTGCTGGTATACTGACAGAACGAGCACATCGACCATATAGATGGCAAAAATAGTATGTAATCGACTGCATTACATTCGCATCCATGTTGCTTTCATCAAACAGCACATGATATCGCGTCGGTCTACTAGTTCCCTGCAATTCAAATAATATTAATAATAAAGATTCAAAACATTTCATAAAGTCATACTTGAATTTCCATGATGACTGCACAAAAAGAAATCATATTCATCAGGAGATGTCACTACTCTATCGATACAGTACCCAGCAGATGTTTTTTTCC
>NW_003532490.1:0-1491 GCF_000181795.1 Trichinella spiralis
TTATTTGCTAAATTTTATTTACTTCGATCTGTCAAATTTTTTCATTCTATTTGTCAAATTTCATTTATTTCTATTTGTCAATTTTTATTTCATTCTATTTGTCAATTTCCATTTCATTCTGTTTGCTAAATTTCATTTAATTCTGTTTCTCAATTTTTATTTCATTTGATTTGGCAATTTTCATTTCATTTTATTTGTCAATTTTTATTTCATTCTATTTGTCAAGTAGTATTTCATTTTATTAGTCAAATTTCATTTCATTCAATTTGTTAATTTTCATTTCATTCTAATCGCTAAATTTTCATTCATTTTATTTGTCCATTTTTATTTCACTTTATTTGTCAATTTTCATTTCATCCTATTTGATAGATTATCGTTCCTTTGATTTGTTTATCAAATTTTTTTTTATTTGGTAAATTTTATTTAATTATATTTGTCAATTTTTTTCATTGTATTTGTCAAACTTCATTTATTTATATTTGTCAATTTTTATTTCATTCAATTTGTTAATTTTCATTTCATTCTATTTGCTAAATTTTCATTCATTTTATTTGTCCATTTTTTTTCATTTTATTTGTCAATTTTCATTTCACTCAATTTGACAAATTTTACTTCATTCATAATAAAAATTTATTTGATTTATAGAAAATTCAGCAGATATACTTCTAGAGCAAATTTCATTGCAGAATCTCCACTATTTCGTTGTTTCAAAGCAATAGAGTAAGCGTTTTATAGGCTAAAGCGTTTTTTTTTCAAAATTTGCTTTCCTTAGATTTTTTTCAATAGTAAAATGAATATTTTTAATTAAAATTAACAGAATAAACAGTAAATAACACGAAAATGCTTCAGGAACACATTTGAAGGAACTCTCTCCGAATATTTCGTGATAGCAATACATTTGAGTTAAATTTGTAAAGAAACAGTCGTTTCTTCTACAAAATTAAAGTAATTTCGCTCTTTTCTGTATTGTATTGTGTTTAAACATATAAATCGATTTGTTTAATAGAAAATTCAGTAGAAATACTTCTGGAGAACATTTGATTGAATAATTTCCACTATTTCGTGGTTTCAAAGCATTCTAGTAAAATATAAGCAGAAACCTTCGTTGCTTCTATCAAATTAGCGTTATTTCGCTCTGTTCTGTATTGTTTTCCATTTTAAAATATAAATTTATTTGATTTATAGAAAATTCAGCAGATATACTTCTAGAGCAAATTTCAATTCAGAATCTCCACTATTTCGTTGTTTTAAAGCAAAAGAGTAAGCGTTTTATAGTCTAAAGCGTTTTTTTTCAAAATTTGCTTTCCTTAGATTTTTTTCAATAGTAAAATGAATATTTTTAATTAAAATGAACAGAATAAACAGTAAATAACACGAAAATGCTTCAGGAACACATTTGAAGGAACTCTCTCCGAATATTTCGTGATAGCAATACATTTGAGTTAAATTTGTAAAGAAACAGTCGTTTCTTCTACAAAATTAAAGTAATTT
>NW_003532491.1:0-2468 GCF_000181795.1 Trichinella spiralis
AGTAGGTAAATTTTCAATTATCCGCCATCGATGATGTTTGAGAAATTTTACAGAATTTTCCGGTTTCTGAATGTGACATAATAAGACAGAAATCTTGCATGTTGCATAAAAATTGCATTTCAATCTGATTATTTTGAATAATTCAGGTTTTTGAAGATGAATGATAGTTGTTTGGAGAGTTTCAACAGAACCTGCACAGTAGTTATCGGAATAAATGCCCTTTGAATTTGGTACAAAGAGTGCTGATAAATTTCGAGTCATTTCCCAATCGATTCTAATCGTTTCAATTCAATGCATGTCTTTTTTGGAGAAAAAGGGATTCACAGACCATTATTTCACTTTTGAGGATCTAATTTATCATTATTTTTAGTCTATTTTTATTATTGTGATAAAGTAAAGTATAAATTAATTGTTCAATGCACGAAGTTTCGATAAATGTATCTATTTATAAATTTCAGTTCAAACCAGTTTTCTACGATGTTTCTCTTTAACATTTATTAATACATAATTGTAGTAAGGGATGCCATATTTAACTTTGCTTAATTACAAAAATAAGTGTTACAGAATAGATTGCGATGCACCATTTTAGTATTGAATTAGCTTCTCAATTATACCAAGCCTCTACCTATTTATGTTGATTTCATTTCGTTGTCCAACACTGCTTTCATGTTGCATATCAAAGATTTTAATTGTTCTAATTCCTGAAAACAGTTTATTGTAAATGCAATAAAAATGAATAAATGAACAAACAGTTCATGACAAACTCATGTGCTGGTGCATTTTATTTATAGGCATCTTTTCAGATGAAGAATTATAAGTTATTATGCTTCTGTAAGATGCAACGAATTATTAAATACGTTCTTCATAACTGAAAAGTGTTTTATGCAAGATAAAGGTACATAAATTCCAAATCATATGCCCTAGCTATTTTCAGGAGAAATTTACAAATCCTCAATGGCATTTTATGAAGAAACAAAACCATGAATGCAATATGTTTTACATGAAAACGCATCTTTTTCAATGAATTGTGCTTTTCCTCCATCGGTAAACAATAAATGCGATTACACGAATAAAATATTTTACAATATAGGTGTGCTGTAGAGTGCAACTAATAATCAAGAACAATTCTTCATTGAATCTGCTTTTTTATCTGCTGATGAAATCTTAATTGTCTTTATGAAACTTATGGGAATGACGAATTTATCGGAGTGATGAATTTATGCACTCCTATGTTTAAACTATTCATAAATTTTTCTTCCTGCAGTAGTGTTCGTCCACTGATATCCGCTTCAATAATTCTTCTAAATGAAATGCCTTTTTTCCTGACTTTGCCATCTATTTGCAATTTTTCCGATGCTTATTATTGTTTTACTGTTTCCGATGTTTTCAGTTTCCCCTGTTCTTCAGTGTCAGATCAGTTTTCAAAATTCCTTATTATGTGATTACTCAATTTATGTATAGCAATCTTTGTTGTCTAGACGTTGTCAGCTATGAAGTATTGGATATTGAAGATTTACTGCAAAGTTTAGATAGTTGGCCAATGGGCGTTTGTTCAACTGTTGGCATAGAATCTAGTGCTACTTATATATGGAATAGCTAATTTAACGCAGAAAGGCACTGAATTTAACGCATTTCCAGGTGAACAGAGTATGTTTATGTTAATTTGATGATGAACCCTGCCTACGGCATTATGCTTGACGCATTTGGTGCCATTCAAATCCGGAAGCAATTGGCTATATAAAGCTGTGTTTATTTTTCAGTGGTTATTATATAATTATTGGCGGACCAGTGACGTTTTGATTATTTGAGCTGCGTAAGTAGCCGACTTGCTGTGCTTCCCCTCAGCCAATGCGTTCTAAATGTTGGCGGAAAAAGTCATCGGACCGCATGCATCGTTTGGTAACTTTATCATTTCTGCATTTGATTCATACTTCATCACCAACATGACAGCTTTCAGGTAGGATGTTTTTAATATTTGCTGGTTTTTTGTTGCTTTTATTTTTTTTCATACACTTCTCCGCCTATGCTCAGCGTTAAACATGGTAAGTTTTGGCAAACATAATAGAAGTTTAATTGCATCCGTTCTCAGTTCACTAAATCATCTTTTTAAATAATGTTCAGAAAACGAACCTCGTTTTATTAAATACCTAGTTGATGAAATATTCTATTTATTCTCCATTGAATTTGTTAAAATCTTTAATGAGAAATCTGAACAGGATAGCAGATGTGATCAAGAGAGCAATCTTACCTTTTTCTAGTCAAATGGTAAGAACGGCCTTTTCTATAGTTCTGATATCGTTGAAATTGAGACCCAAAAATTCTGCTGATGCTACTGCATCATTAATAATGTCGCTGCATATTCTTTTTTCCTATCTGGAAAAAATTAGCTTCATCTCCCCGTTAGCCCGTTAGTACTGATATGTTCAGCGCAACTCATTATTACTATGCGTGAAAGTTGAATGATGGAA
>NW_003532492.1:0-1739 GCF_000181795.1 Trichinella spiralis
GTTTCGGCAGTTACAGGAAAAAATTATGCTTAGGGGGGTTTAATTGTTGAAAATCTTAGCCCAGCTTTTTTTTTGTTGTAGATTCAAGCTGGAGAAAAGGGAGCCCGTTTTTGAGGAAATTTGGCCTCTTGAACACAATCATTTGTGAATTGTCTCCGGCTCAGGTACAGTGTTTTATGAAGCGGTCGGTTATACCATCAGCGCGCAACCTGTACAAATTGTCCGGGACAATTTGATCGAACGTTTGATGTCTCTGCCGAATCACACATGGGATGATGTTATTCTCAAAGCGACAACGGTTCGTATTGCTTCTGGTTAAAATTAAAATTTATTTTTAATATTTCTTTTTTTAATTTAGAATGTGGAAATTTTGAAAGACATTGAAGTTGTCAAAAACCTGGTGAACATTTTGAAAACGAACAGCGCCGCCTGCAGGTCAATTGGTTATCCATTTCTCCCACAGGTTTATTATATTATTTTTAAAAAAAATTTATGTTATTTGAAGTTGAAATATTTTCTTCTTCAGCTCTGTCGTATCTACTTGGATATGTTGAATGTTTACAAGGTCACGTCGGAAAATATTAATTCCGCAGTAACATTGCATGGCGAATCTGTACTGAAACAGCCTTTGATCAAATGTATGCGCGCTGTGAAAACGGAGGTGCTACGTTTGATTAATACTTGGATATCCACTCTCAGCAGCATCAGCGAATCTGCTCGAATTCCTGAGCTGCCATCGGTACGTATTTATAAATATAAATATATGAATATATATATATATAGACGTTTTAATTATAAAATAAGCGTATATGTTTGTTGCAGATATACATGAGTTTTGTTCCTCCACTTTTTGACACTGTTTTATTCGATTACCAGCGCAACGTTCCCTCTGCCCGTGAACCGGAAGTGCTGTCCGCTTGCACAGTGCTTATCACGCAGATGAAGGAAAAAGTTTCTGAAGATGTACCGAAAATTTTGGATGCATTATTTGGCTGTACTCTTGAGATGATCAATAAGGTAGTTAGTCGTGTGATCGTAATGTTTTCATTTTTGCGTTCGTTTGCAAAAATAGGCTAAAGCTTATCTTCTAATTATCCACGTTTTGTAGGACTTTGAAGACTTCCCTGAACACAGGATTAATTTTTTCCAGTTTATTCGTTCCATAATTGTTAACTGTTTTACTGGTAATATTGAAGAATTGAAGAAAAAACGTTGTTTAGGCAAAAAATTATTTTCCTTTCAGCGCTGATGTTGATTCCACCGGCCCAGTTCACTCTGATCGTTGACGCGATTGTTTGGGCATTCAAACATACCACCCGTAATATTACTGAAATTGGTTTGGAAATTTTGGATCGTCTTTTGGATAGTTTCTCTACTAAAGTCAGTCCAGATATGGCTCAAAGCTTTTACCAGCAGTACTATTTGACCATACTGAGCCATCTGTTGTCAGTTGTTACAGACAGCACAATGGCACAAGTTGCTGGTTGGTGAATTTTATGTTGAGAACTTTATCATCATTATTATGGGTTTATTGTTGCGCTTGTAATTTTTAGGTCTGACAGTTTTTTGCTGTAACACTTGGCAAAATGTTCCGTGAATTGGAAGAAAGCTTTAATCCAAGTACCCCTACACGGACCTGGTCAAGTGAACGTCAAACCTCGAGTACGTTTTGGAGTATACATTTCGAATCGCTGAAAAAAAGCTTTTCCACATTTGACAGAGTAATAACAGCCATCATC
>NW_003532493.1:0-1444 GCF_000181795.1 Trichinella spiralis
TGCAAATAAAGCTTATAATCACCTGCTATTTTTCGAGCAATCACATTCTTTTTGGTTCCTTAATGACGCCAACTTTCGTTATTCGGCCATCTGGCATAGGTTTTGAATTTTCATTTTAAGCGGCGGTTAGTTCTCTCTTTTATGATCCACGGTTATTCAGTTTCATACATTTCTGTTTTCAAAATGATTTATTGTAGCAATTTAGTGATTTTTTATATTTAAATTACTTTTACTTGTGTAATTTACTTTAATTTATAATCAAATCAATGACTTTGACTTTGGTAATTCATCAAATGTAAAACAAGGAACTGGAAGATCATGAAAGTTAACATAGTATGCTAATTAAATAGGTGCAAATGAAAAGCAAACAAAAGCATGCTTTCTAAATTTTTAAAAACTATACAGCAGTATTATTTTCTTTTTCTTATTGCAGTTCTTCTGTATTTTGAGAAAGTCTACTGTAAAAAATAAGTTTTAATTTTTAATTATAAATATGAATTGCGTCATTTATTCTAAAATAACGCTCAGTGATTAAATCAGAATCGAGTAATTAGTACGAACACATCCGTTCAAGAAATGAAAAGTGTTCACATTTGTACTTCTTCAGCAATTTCTTAGTGCAGTTTTTGTTGAAACTAAAATAATTTATTTAAAAGATTAAATTATTTATTTAAGAAATATTTATTTATGTGTTTAGCTGTTTTGCGTTAATTTTGTTACTGATTCAAGCGTTTCCAACATTTGCACCTACATGCGCTTATAATTACTGTAGTTATGTTAGTTTTTGTAAAGTGAATTTTTCTACAAATTTCTACTATTTTATATACAATAGAGTGAAATGCAGTTGAAGTAATTTTATGTTAAATTTTCTGAATTATGGCGCTAGAAAGTTTTTTCAATGCAAAGTGTTAATGACATGAATTGATGTGTGCACTTCCATTTCAGCTGCTTTTATACTGATTTAGTATTTGTTTTATAATTTATTTATTATAATAGTTCCTTGAGTTGAAATGAATAAATACAGTTTGAAAATTATTTTAATTTTATTACAATCTATTAGAGGTATGCAATTTATTGTTTTGTTGAAATGATGTAGATTTGATTCCAAAAGACAGAACTCTTTACAAGTTGGGCTTTTAATATTTTTCAAAATAGGAAAAGATCAGTTTAAAATTGATTTTATTAAACAACCTCCACCGTAAAGGGGGGGTTAAATAATGTAAAAATGAATATTTACCTTAAATATTTCCCCAAAATTTAAAAAAAAATTTTTTTAAAGGAAATTAAAAACAGCTTATCCCCTGAAATTTCCCAAAGCCTGGAAAAAGTATTTTTTTTATTATAACCAAACGTTTCCATTTAAGAAAATATAATAAACCATGTGCCTCTCTCTGCTTGAGTTTTAAACAACCACAGGGTACACTTTGTGATAAAAGAATAATGC
>NW_003532494.1:0-901 GCF_000181795.1 Trichinella spiralis
TGGTATTAGAAAAAGTTCAGTTTCAAACGGAATCGAAACGTACCGATCATTGAAATACAGTAAAATATCATTTGAAAGTTATTCTATCACGTGATTGAGATTGCCAATTTTGTTTACATGAATAAAGGGCACTATTTTGTTCCTCATCAGACTGTCATGTATAATAATACATGCACATGATAAATCTTTTGTATACTACATCCGCTCCTCATTGTAAATTAAACGCTTCTGTATATTTTACATTAAATGAATGAATATAATTTCTTATTACAAAACTATAAATATCCACTTCCAGTTTCATTTTTATTCGATAATTAATTTTCTGCTGGTAAAGTGTGGTTCGACCGCACAAGATTTTACAAGACAAGACATTCTATTTTGCGGCATCCTCAACATCAGTAAATAGAAGTTTGGAGAAATCAGTTTAAAATAGGGAAGCCGTGGAAAGGAATTGCTTTTCTGGCAGCTACTGGAAAATTGTATCTGTTAATCAAGTTGTCCTTTTTGTTGGGCTGACGCTTGAATGTGAAGCTTGGCAGAAAATCATCAGCGTCTCGTTGTGCGCAAACATGCACAAAAGGCAAAGATCATGAACGACATTAAAATATATCTGGAATTCAGGCATGAATCACAAAGCAATAAATTAAAAGTATATGAAAATCTGCAGGAAATTAATCTAACTGATGATAGCCGGCTTGGCTGTACCACAGCTTGCTTCAATGTTCACGGAAATAATTACAAGTCTCATTTAGCATAAATGTCGTAATTCCATTATAGGAATATTTAAAGCAATAAAACAGATAAAATGTGGAAAAGTAAAAAATTCTTATAATACTAAGTTAAAGTATATTTCAAAAATAAAATCACGGAAAGATAATTAATAATTGAAAATACAGTAATA
>NW_003532496.1:0-1751 GCF_000181795.1 Trichinella spiralis
AATTTTTTTGCGTAATTCCAATTAAATTCAAGTTTTAATTTTAATTTTATCAAGGGAGGATATTTCAAAAATTTACTATTCCAAAACTGGAACGTGTCCATTTCGGGCTTGCATAGACAGTGGAAGGCGATCCAATGTTATAGGTGTTGAGGCATTTCCCACCATTTTTGCAAGGATTTTGTTTGCACCCAATCTTTTGTTAAAATGCCATAGCATTTAAAGTATGGACGAATAATACAAATTTTGAAATATATTAACATACATAAATCTAATTTTGGTCTGTCTCCATATTCAGATGATTCTGTTTCCTGGACTAATTTTTCCAATATGCTATTGGCTGTTTCATTTCAGTAGTAAAATTCGATGCCTGAACGGTATACGGTGTAGATTTATTCAATCTTGGAAATTTTGGCAACAGCAAACCAGACTTTGGTTGCCAAAATGCCCAGTATTCTGACTTTTCTTTTATAACAGTAATTCTAAACACACATATAGATACAAGTGTAAATATAAAAATGTAACAAACCAGTTAATTATATACTGCTAAAAATGGTCAGCTACATTTAAATGCTGCACATTCTAGTCTTGTGACCTTCTTCAAAACAGATGACTACAAAAAAATCATTTTGTTTCTTTTAAATTTAAGAACATTTTTCTACTTTTTATAATTTCACAATGTCCAGCATTTCTATAATATGTGCATTTTGGGAACAAAAGAAGAAAGGGAAAAATATTATTTTCTTTAATATTAAAATATATTCTAAATATTTTGATACAACGTAACATTTCCATAATTTTGAAATTTATTATTTTTCTCAATTTCAAACTCTAGCACAGCTAAATAGACAAATATAAATATGGACCAAAAACGTATTTTTTACAAATTCAAAACCAGGAAATGTTAACCGCAACATTCAAGTGGAATAAATTTGTTCAATAAAATTACTTTAAATTATTTTGCATTACAATAAAGCTGGGATTTATTTTAAATATTCTGATTTGAAAAAACGTGATGCCTTAAAATAAAGCATGTTCACTATTAAACAGTTGAACTATAAAGCAAATAGCTTTTTATTTTAAATTTAACTGATATTTATGTTAATTTTGACTGCCGTTCTGCTTGCTATATTTCAAGCGTGCTAATTGCACAATTCATCAGATGGCCAACTTCTGAAATTATTACGCAATCTCTTTTACTGCTGTATATTGCATATTGAAAACAACCCAAAATTTTATTTTTATTTTTCGTAATGCAATAAGTAAATAAATATTTTCATAGATCTTATAAAATGTATGGATCATTTTACATGGTTTTATTAAAATTTTAAGAATTCATTTCATCTTTAAATAATTTTTTGATTAGATTATATATATGGACATAAAGCATACTTACACAAATTGAATTGGTCCTTCGTTGCGCTTAGTGCGCCAGTTAGCTTCGATAATGTACTTGGGTCGGTCGTTGATATGCGTGATGGAGTTATTGCGATGGGAGGAACAATTTTGAAATTGAATCCCATAAGCGAGCCATTTATCAGTGTTTTCAAGAAACTCACCAGCTCTCAAATGGCCATAACTGAACCATGTTTAGTTGCCAATCTTGCTTGAATGATAAAGCCACGAAAATGAACCGTACCGCTGAGTCGAACTAAACATGTAAAGAAGTTATGGAATTTAGAATCCAGGAAGTGCACATTTATGCATATATATATGTGTGTGCGTGTGTGCAAAATATTATCATTTTTATTTTT
>NW_003532497.1:0-1196 GCF_000181795.1 Trichinella spiralis
TTTTTTTTTTTTTTCCCAAAACCCCCGCCCCTTAAAATTTTAAAAGAGCTCTCCCCGACACAGAGAGGCCCAATCCCTGGGGTCATAAAGGGGGGGGGCGCCTATAAAAACCCCAAGAAAATATTTGGGGCCCCAAAACACTTTTGGGTTTATTTGGTGTAGAGAGTTTGTTTCCTTTTGCCAGAGCGCGGTCCCCTTTGATTTTAAAAATATTCCTTTGGAAAGGGCAACCCACGCCCCAGGGGAAGCCTTTAGGCAGCATAATTCCTTCCAGGTTCCTTCCTTCATAAATACTAATTTAATACCGCTTAAATTTAAGTCAAGATTGCTGGGCAGTAAGCAATCAACCGCTTTTTCCTCGTTGAAAGCGTTGGGAGTGTCAGAGGGTTTCCCCACAATAAATGCGTTACGTCTACTTCAGAGTAACAACATCTTATGGACAGCGCATAGCGGTGAACGTAAGCCGACGAAGAGGGAAGCGAGACAGTTGTTCACAAGAAATGAGTACGTGAAAACAATTCTGACATGCTCACAGCTCATGTCATCCTGATGTAGACGCCTCGCTTTCAATGAACAGTTCATATATTCAGTTATGAAATCATTGCTGTCCGCTTACGCTTATCTCCCGTGGCACTCATGACAACCTCGCGCAATCTCCGGTCCATATCCTTCGTCGGCGGAGCTTGTCGTCAATTATGGACGAAGTGGCAGAGTGAGAAGCACCGGCATGAAACGAATTAAACGTCGGTGGGATAACCCGAGGAACGCTGTCGTCATTATTTGAAAACACTGGCGGAGCGAGTACATCTCGATGATAAAGATACTCCATCAGAGTGTTAAAGAAAGACCGTATTGGAGTAGGTGCAGTTCCAGAGAAATGGAATTCCTTCAGAAACTGGATGGCAGCACCTGCGCCGTAGATTTAATGGAATTGTTGAATTATTATATCGCTGATGAGCTTTAAACGGTAGTGTGTGAAGTGGATGCCCGAATCAACGACTGTCCGCTTACGCTTATCTCCCGTGGCACTCATGACAACCTCGCGCAATCTCCGGTCCATTTCTTTCTTCGGCGGAGCTTGTCGTCAATTATGGACGAAAGTGGCAGAAAAGAGAAAGCACCCGGCATGAAAACGAATTAAAGCGTCCGGGGGAATCACCAGAGGAACCGCTGTCGTCATTATTTGAAAAAACTGG
>NW_003532498.1:0-724 GCF_000181795.1 Trichinella spiralis
CACCTGCATTAAATATTTCAAGTCCCATTTCCGGCATGTTTGCCATTTCGCAGAACTCATTTATGCCAGACTTTATCTGTTTGTTTGTATTACATTGCACATTTATCTTTTTTTTTGAAAAATAAACTTTTTCATTAATAAAGAATTGTTGTTGTTGTTGCATTGTTCTTGGTTTATATTAAAAGGAAAAAATTTTTTTTTTCTTACTTTTAAATAGATTATTAATTTACATGTGTTACGTGTATTATTTCATTTTCCCCCATTTTAACTGTTTTGTTTTTGTTCCTATAAACTAATTAATATTGCTGGCTGGCAACTAGTAATGGCAAACATGATTTTTCCCTTTTTAACTAATCCTACATGAGCATCATCGTTAAGAAATAACGCAGTATTGGTCTTTTGTTACGTCTGTGTATTGTGTCTTTGTAATGAAGAAGCTTTCCAAACTCGACATCGCCAAATCGTATCTTCTCCAACGTGCCAATACTTACCTCACTTGACCAACAAACGGAATTGACCAACGAACGCAGTGGACCAACAAACGATTCGATCCAACCTTTCATCGATCTTGGCTTTCTCCACTTGTCTTCTTTCTTCTTCATGTCCATTATTTTTCCATGGTTTATTACGTGTTTACTTATTAGTATGCAATGCTTACATGTGTCAGAGGTTTTACAAGTCAACCTCAAAATAAAAAGATCACTGAAAAAATTTTGAAATAAAA
>NW_003532499.1:0-1438 GCF_000181795.1 Trichinella spiralis
TATTTAAGTATTTAAGCAATTTTCAATTTGAAGATGCGTAAAACTTGAAATACTTTAAAAGCAGAATTCTCAATTGCATAAAGTTGAACATTGAAGGCTTCGAACAAATCCATATTTCAATTTGCTATTTTAGGTAATCGTCTAGATTTAATTGGAGAAGACGATAAAATTTTCAATTTACACTTGTTTATGGCATTCAATTTCATTCTCAACTTAGCAGGTCGAATATCATTAAGCGTATAGTGATATCTATTATGCAAGACAGAAAAATACCGTTTTCATACAAAAAACGTTTTCAATTTAATTTTATTGTCACTTTATATTGTTTTCTAAATTTTTCACCATGAAGACATTAGATAAATCAAAATTTTTATATAGTTAATTATGCTTATCATAGAGCGCAACTAGTGTGCTCAATTATTGTTTATTTTTTGTTGACATTATGTTCTAATTCATATTTGAGTTGCATATCCAACTTACGTAAGCCAGTGTTTAACGCTATGGCGCAGTGTCTGTCTTTTATGCAAATTGGGCCGTTTGAAAATTAACTTCATATTAGCAGTGCACCAGTTAAATTGACTTTGTTGACTAACAGAAGCTTCGAACGATATTTGCTCGATCTACTTCTGCTTTAAATACTGAGTAAGGTGTGCTATTAGGTATAGAATAATGTTATCTTATCAAACATGGGCGTTGTCTAGTTTGAATGCAAATTTGAGTGCAATTTCAATTTGTTTGCTTTTGAGCTTATGCGTGGCCTGCATATTATTTGTTCAACAAAATGAGAAATACGTTTCATTCTTGTTAATCAATAGAAATGAACTTTATGTAAATTTTCCTGAGGCTACTATTAGTTGCTCCAGAAACTCATTTCAAATGATTGTAGGCGAACGATGTGCGGCGAATGAACAATGGCGTTTTCAATGCGATGATGGACGAAGAAGAACAATAAAAACGGCTTTGTTTTTTATTTATTATAACATTATTTCATTAAATTAATTCTTCTACATTTAGATACAGAAGAATAGAAGATGAAAGTGGACGTCCAAGAGGACGAGGGTAAGTTCGGTAAGTATAATTCTTTGAGTTAGACTAATTAGTTAAAGTTCACTGAGAAGTTCTTGAGTCTGTAATTTATATAAATTCGAGCTGTAAGTTATCGAGCATTTAATTCAAATGTTTGTTAATTAGAGTAACTGGATGTAGATCATGAGTATTATTATAATTAATTTGAGTGGCTTTCCGCATTTGAACATTTTTCACGTCCCATGCCTTGTCGAGTTGAGTTTAGGGTTCATTTGCGGAAAGTGAAATGGTTGAATAATTTGTCGATCATTTCAAAGGACAATTTTTGAGCATAGTGAGTTTGTAGCACTGCTATAGTTTGAGTATTAGAATAAGTAAATGCTTGAGAATAGCAGTGCAAGGATAGGAGATG
>NW_003532500.1:0-2167 GCF_000181795.1 Trichinella spiralis
AAAATGAAACGTCGGATCGTATCAGATGTATGCAACTATGATGGTGCTGTTTGCTAACTGATCCGGCAGTAGTTCTCGGATGTCGGAATCTGACTCGTGTAATCAGATTTTGAGAATGACTTTTTTTGAGAAAACACTCTGAGCGCCTGTTATTGCATGTGACGATGTATTAGCAGTATTAGAAGATGGAGTAGTCAGTTCTTTCATCATGCAATTTGCTTTCATGACACAAGTTGTACATGGTATAAATCTGTAAAAATTGAGGTGACATCTAGAAATGATCAGAGATACTGCTAGTTCGTTTGACACATGATGAGCTGATTCTTTTCAGATTCACTAATACAGGAAAACTCCTGTTACATTCTCACATTTCATTAACAAGGTATGAATTCAATAACATGATTTATTCCTCTGAAGCACTTTGAAAGCTCTCCCGCTTCCTATTCTTCAGTAAACAGAGATTGTCTTTCATCATTCGCGTGAACAATATCTTTTTCAGATATACAAGAGAGTGATAGATGATGGCGGTCTGATGGCGATGTATGATGATCAGTGTAAGCATTTGACAAATCTTTTTCATATACATAGTAATCAATGCTGCTCAAATGCGCGCCAACATGAGGTAAAAAGTGCATTCTCGTTTTTCGTATCTCATCCAGCTCCTTATACATTTCCTATTTTAATTGTTACCATCAAATAAGGAACAGCCGATGTTTTCTTTATCTGATCAAAATTCACACGAAACATCTACAGAATGGTCGAAAAGTGTTTCAAGTAAAATAAATAAGCGTCGTTGAAGAGGAAGAAATAAATCAATGCCCGTCTTTCCAAATTATAAAATCAATATATACTTTGTAAAATTGTTCGTCACTTTCGGTAAAAATGTGAACAGCCAATTCAACAATTTCACCACTTTCCAACCTGAATAAAACTTATGCATTGGAAAATAATGACAATAAGTAAAAATTATTACATCACTTCACCATCTTGTAAATTCGCCATCTTCACATTTGCCACCGCTTCCCCCGTGTGATTCAGCAGATTCGTCCGATTTTGCTCATCTGCCCCTTGATTCTTTTCACAACTGCTTCCACTGAAACTATCCGAATATGTAGTCAGCACATCCGAGACACTTTCCAAATGATCCCATATTTGACGTTCGAAATCGCTTCGTCTTGGAGTGGAATTGTTCTCCAATTCTGCAACTGGTGAATGCTGACCACTGTTCCCTTTCACCAGTGGTGAAGCAATTTCCGTTGCTGTGCAATCATCATCATCATCCGACGATGTCTCACTTTTACACTGACTTTCCAAATAATCAAACGCCATCTGAATTGCCATCTCATCATCAACAATGTCAACATTTCTTAAAACATACAAATATATATATATATATATATATATATATATATATATAGACATGTTCCAAATATTATTTCAATAATACATAACACAGTAATTTTTTTTGTTTTCACTAACTCTGCATTCTCGGTACTATTCCATCTGTAAGATGAACCATGTTGAGTTTCATCTGCATCTTCTAATCGTTTGCTTCGTACTGATTCATCAGCGATGTTCATCTTCTCTTGAAATGATGAAATACTGAGTGGTGAAGGGCAAAATGCAAATTGATCTTCGCCACTACGCAAATGATTCTCCTCTTGAGACTCTTCTTCAATAACCGGGGCTGAAATTTTCACCTTAGTTCTACGCAGCTCAGTGAACACTTCGTCCTGGGGCGAAAAACCACCATTTTCCCAAATGTACCACAGCGCATCCCTCACAAATCTCGAAACTGTTCCCAGTTGCATCCTCCGATGAACCTTGGGGCTCTTTTGACGGGAATTTTCTTGGGGAAAAAGGATTCTTTTTGGCAAACCAACTGGGCCAAAAAAAAATTTCCCTTGGGAAAAATTGGTCCCCCTCCTTGGAAGGAATCCAATTTTTCCCCCCCGAAAGGGCAAAATTTTCCCGAAATTCCTTTTCCTTAATTCGAAGCCCAACTTCCCATTTTCTGAAGGCTGGAAAAGCGAAAAATATGATGACGCAAAAAATTTTTTTTTAATATCGAACCGACCTCATCGAACAAAATTCCTTCAAGTTTCTGCATTTCGTTGGACATTCTGTCAAGAACCTAAAATAATTTTAAAAAATATTGTTTTTTATT
>NW_003532501.1:0-1258 GCF_000181795.1 Trichinella spiralis
CTTCATAGTATTTGTAATGAATTTCAAATCTAGGCGACTCCATATTATACTAATTATGCAAATCGCCATTGCACGGTTGTTACTTTTAGAAATTAATTTCAAATAGTCACAAATGTGGCATATATCATGACTTTAATAAATGACAAAGATGGTAAACGGAATTGGATGCAATGAAATGTTTCCTTTTTAGCAAAGTAAACACTTATAACGCTTTCGATTTGATTCGAAGCAGTCAATGATTACTTAACAGCAGTAATTTCAAATGTTCGATGCAACTGATCGTAAAAAGTTATAAATTAGTAGAAAAATAATAATTTCAATATCAAAAATGTCTCATGTTCCGAAATTGGCAATCTCTGCTTCTGTTGAATAGTTGTTACTGATGGGCGTCTTCACTATGTATTAAAATAGGCAGTACGTCAAAATTAGAGCCCATTTATTCAGCAACTGCCATGCAGTTTAGCGTAAAACTCTCCAAAACACTATTTTTTATCAATATAAAGCTGTAACAATGAAAAAAAATCAAAAATTTGAAAACAAATTTTTCGCTGAATTTCGCGAAAACAAGCAAGTCTATAGCCCATGAAATTTTGCAATTTTCGAGAAAAATTTTTTTCTACAAAAATTAAGGCTATTAATTGTTTTCGATAGAGAATTGTTCGTTAACAACTATAAACTTATCCAGACACTTAGGGATTGCTTACTTTTTGAGGTATATACAAAAAAGTGCAACTATATAGGAATTTAATCCAGTCGAAATAAAAATAAATGAAAAATGAAAGTTACGTAAATAGAAATATGCTATGATTTCATTAACTTTTACAACCGAATATTCAATTTTTTCACCCAAAAAAATAAATGCTTTTTTTTAAAGAATTGTTCTTGACTTTCATTAATGTAGCAAAATCCTTTAAAATTAAAGTTTTGTTAACTGAATTTTTTCTTTGATTACAGTTCAGATATATGAATTGTTAAAAATTATCAGATTTGAAAGCTATTTTCGTGTACTATTCCAGTCTTTTTTTCTAAAAATTCCAAATGCTCAACTGGCAACTTTATCAAATTTATCAAAAAATCATCGATTGCGAGTTATTCAAAATTTACATACCTTTAAATTGACACAAAATTGCTTGCTCTTACATAAAACTATTTTGCAATACGCTGTAGTTCCTGAGATGACCGGATAATTTCCATTGTACATACTGTGATTAGTTTAAAGTTTCGAACAATACCTGCGTGAGCCCATGAGTTGACTTGA
>NW_003532502.1:0-857 GCF_000181795.1 Trichinella spiralis
GTTTAGTGAAAAAAATAGAAAGCAACCATGGCCAGTCATTTTTGGAGGAAAGATTTTTACAAATGAACGCTCTCATCCATCTTTCAGTGATTTTCATCATTATGAGCATAAAATCAACGAAGCAGAACTGTTATTAGACAAACTGTGCTATAAGGCAGATATGCTTTATACGGAAAGCATTCAATTAGATAAAAACATTGCTGAAACCGAAGAAAAAATCAAAAAGTCGAAGTCTAAAATGAAAGAACTGCAAAATGGTGTAAATTATTATGAAAAAGATGTACAAAAAGAAAATTCATTGAAAAGTCAGCTTTTATTAGCAAAAGAAGCACAGAAAATTCTGGAAGCAGAAATAGAGCTAGTTAATGGTGAGTTGTATAATTTGCAGTGTGCTCGTCGAAGGCAACTTGAAAGATTAAAATACAAAAAAAGATATTTAAAGAAGCTATACCGTGATTTTCACACGATGAAAAATTCGAACAAAGATGAAGGAAAAGTCCAATTTTGTAAAGATATCGCAGTTGAAGTATATGGAGCTTATGGAAGAGGAGAACATCACCGACAATTATACGAGGAAATTGGTACACTTTTCGACCAGCTTCAAAGTGCTATAAGTGAAAACTTAAAAGTTAAAGAAATTGAATATAGCACTCATAAAAAATTGGACCAATTAAAATATGAATTGGATAAGGAGCTGGATGAAATCAGAAAAAAGAGAATGGAAATTTTTCATCTTGAGTGCCAGTATAAAATCAAACACAGCAGATGTAGATGAAAAAGATTTGTCAAATTCAGACACGGATCATCATACATCGCCCTTCCGAGCGCAAAAAGTTATCACTCCTCTTGTATATCTG
>NW_003532503.1:0-1569 GCF_000181795.1 Trichinella spiralis
TCAAGGGGTCCGGTCCCGCCGATCTTTCAAGATACGGAGCCGCAGTTGTGCCCAAAATCGGAAGGCAGAGGGCGGTGATCCGGAACAGCTTCTCGATGTCGCCGTACTTCCTGGATCGAGAACGTGGTCCGGGTTGTGAGTCACCACCGAGATCAGCAGGGTTGGTGATCGATCCTCATCGGGTGGAGACGGAGGTTTGCGTTCAGACTGGCCCCGTTTCCTTGGCCATGTTTCCATCGGCTCGGCGAGCCACTTTGGCCCTTGCCACCAGCAACGGTTCTTCGAGAGTCCCTTCAAGGATGCTCCGCGGCTCAGCACGTCGGCAGGGTTGCTCTTCCCCGGGCAGTGTCTCCAGCAGGTCGGTTCTACTAGCTGTTGGATCTCTTCCACGCGGTTCCGGACGAAAGGCTTCCACTGGCTGGCCGCCGACTGTATCCACGCGAGCGTGACTTCGCTGTCGCTCCAGCACGAGATGGAGCGTATATCTAAGCGTAGTGCCTCTTGAACGTAACAGATCAGACGCGCGGCCATGAGAGCCCCCATAAGCTCCAGCCGCGGGAGGCTCAGGCGCTTCACTGGGGCGACTCTGGTCTTCGCTGCCGCTAACCTCACCCACGCGGGTCCAGACAGGGGTTCCACCCGCAGGTAGACTACCGCACCGTAGGCCCGCTCGGAGGCGTCGCAGAAGGCATGAAGCTCGATCCGCTTCACATGGTCCAAAGGTATGGGAACCAGGGCCCGGGGCAGCCGGATGAGGGGGAGGTCGTCCAGTTCACTCTTCCAAGCAAGCCAAGGTCTCTCGACGTCTTCTGGGAGTGGTTCGTCCCAATCCAGCCCCCGCTCCCATAACGATTGGAAGAGAATTTTTGCCCGCACGAGGAATGGGGCCAAGCATCCAATCGGGTCGAAGATACCCGACGCGACGCTCAACAGTTGTCGTTTCGTGTCCCCTCCCTCCGGGCGTCTCCTTTCGGGATTTACAAACGTCAGATAGTCTTCGTTACGCTCCCAATAGATTCCTAACGTCTTCCAGGGCCGGCCGCCTGCCCCCATCGTGGTCTTCTCCAGTGGGAGGTCTTGGAGGGCGTCTGGTTCATTGCTGGCCCACTTATGTAACTGGAACCCGCCGGAAGCCAGTAAGGACGACAACTGGTCCACCAAGCTCCGAGCGTCCGCCACCGAGTCGCAAGAAGTGGCTAAATCGTCCATGTACATGTTATTCAATACTTCTTCGGCCGCTCGGGGCGCGGACCCATGATTCTGGTTGGCGTGCAACCGCACGGTCCCCATGGCCAGGAAGGGTGAGCAGGTCAGTCCGAAGCAGACCCGGGTGAGGCGGTACTTGCGGATCTTCTGCTCGTCATCCCGCCAAAGGAATCTGCAGGCGTCTCGATCTTCAGCCCTCACTCGGATTTGCAGGTACATCTTCTCGATGTCGGCCTGCAACCCTACCCGAAGGCGGCGGAAGGAGAGAATTGCACGCAGCAGGTCAATCTGGAGATTCGGTCCCGCTTCCAACTGGCGGTTCAGTGTGATCCCCTTATACGGAGCGGCTCCATCGAACACCAC
>NW_003532504.1:0-1520 GCF_000181795.1 Trichinella spiralis
CGGCTGAAATAAGTAACTGTTTTATTATTAGTATTAATTATTAATATCGGTTAGTTTGAAAATTATGTTTTTCTTCCAGCGTTGATTTACTTTGCACAGTTTGTATGACTGTACTCTTAGACAGTGTAAATTTTGTCATCATTAATTGATATGATTTTTATTTAGCACCAAAAGTATACGCTCATTGTAAGATAAGATTCATTTTTAGCACACTGATACATGTCAGTTGATAATGAATCATCCGATTTTTTGGAATAGGAATTACTTTTAAAGATGACATATGCAATGCGTGAATGTCGAATTTGCGTCATCTTTGAGAAGATTCATAAAAGTGCAATATGCTGGTGATGCAAATTTTATCTACTTCTTTTCAGCTTACATCCATGAGAAGCGACGCAGCTGCTATAGTGATCTGATTGCTTGTCATTCTAATTAAAGTGCTAGGTGTCGTCGTCTATTGCATGGATTCGCAATAGACTAATGATTGCGGCAGTTACACACACACACACGCGCGCGCGCGCACACAAGCATACATGTGCATAGTTATGTGAAAAAGTAAGCAAATAAATAAATATATCCTTTCATTACTGGTTATCAAGGAAAACGTCGGTGTGATCACACTTTTCAACTTTTCATTCTCTTCATATCTTACAATTGTGTAATTTGAAAATGTCGTTAGCATTGTGCGCATACTGTTGGAAAAGTGATTTGATTTCCAAATTCGAAACGAGATTTCAACTGCGCGAAAATTGGATGCAAGTAAGTGTTATATCACTTCAATATTTAAATGAATATTTCAATATTGCAATGATAGGAAATTAATAAATGCTTTGATGATTATTAATTGATAAGCAGGTGAGGTTAGTGTATCTGCAGTTTTAATCATTTATTCAAATTTGTTTGCCGCTTGCTTCATGATCATCATGCTGCATATCTTTCTTTTTCTGTGCATATATTTCAACTATGCCAGAAGTTTTTCTTTTCACTGCTTTTGAATATTTGAAAGGATATTATTTATTTGAATGTGGTTGAAAGCGTGGACATTTTTCAAATAATTGTTCTTTCTTAAAAAATAATTATGCAAGTGATTAACCAAACTTTGATGTATGTTAAAACATTTCATGTCAATTCCTTAAGCTTGTACTTTAAACCGCATTTGGTTGTTGATGCTCAAATCAAATGCTCTACATTATGCTACTATATAGCTAAATGCTGATCATTTTAATATTGAAACTCCTTTACCAAGTTTTGATATCTCAGTATGAGGAATATCGAAAATTTTGCATCATTGTTGATTACTCTTTGCCATCAAGCACAACATTATTATGAGATGTCACGTCTACTCCCATGACCGCTGATACATTATTGATAACCATTCTTTATGAAAATTTCTCGTACACATCGTGACATCAGCACACATAGCAGGTGTGATATAAACGATCTTATGCGTATTTATAATTATATGTGGAGGCTGCGACTGACAATCTCATAGCAATGTTACAGAGCAGCTACTCTACTCT
>NW_003532505.1:0-1168 GCF_000181795.1 Trichinella spiralis
GTTGTTTCTTTTTTGATAATTTTTACCGTTTTACCAATTCATTCGCAAAAAATTTACCAGTAATTTCCTCCGTTACAGGGGAAAAGGTAATAAAAAAGAAAATGAAGAACTAATTTTTGATACGTTTTTTGTTTTTACCAAAGAGTGGAGAAAAGAAAAGAAATTTACTTTTTAAAAGTGTAAATTCTTTTCCCATTCACAAACTTTTACAAGAACTGGTCATTTTGGAAGGTAGTCTTGTTTTTTGATTTTACCAATTTGCTTAAAATAAACTGCGAACATTTTCAAAAGTGCACATCTGTGTCAGTTCAATTAAACATTTAACACTCCATAATTGAACATTTCCATGGCCATCTATATTTCTCTGACAGACTTTTACATATCTTTGCTAGTTTTCAATAATAATCTACTGACAAAAGAATATTTTATTCGATTTTTATGTTGTTTAAAATCAGAATAAAAAAGCGACTTACACGTTTCAAAATGAACATCTTGCTGTTATTTATATACTTGTATTTTTTCTTATCTTTCTAAGAGTTGAAAATTCATTAAACATAGTTTTATTGTTCAGATAGTTTTAGGATATACATAGATATATATATATTTGTATATATATGCATATACCTGTTTGAGAAAAAATTTTTAGATTTCGAACACATAAAATTGTACTGGCCAGAAGTAGCGATGTCTTTGAGCGCATGATAAGCAAAGAATGGTGTGGAGATGGAATGGTGAGCTTCTCTTATTGATTATTACATTTTGTTGAAACCGCTCATTTGTCATTTTCTCAAATTTTATCCAACATGATATATTGATTTAATTGTTAAACTGTTCATCTAATGATTAATATGATGTATGACTTCTTTCATTTATCATTTCCATTTACAAATTGTAAACAATTTAATATACAAATATAGATAGATTTATTCAGAGGTTCCAGTTTCATTTCATCGTAAATTGTTATGCTAATTTGTAATGCTATAATTATGTAGTGTAAGTAAGAGGGTTCAAACCACTTGTAATCACTAACATGACGCGTTCGCGTATCAAAGAAGAACAACTGAGGTCAGTATTGTAATGGGGTTACCCCAATACTGGAAAGATGAGCCAAAAAAAGAACCAAGCCCAAAATCCTTTGTCCATTTTGAAAAATATATTTCTTAAAGTA
>NW_003532506.1:0-612 GCF_000181795.1 Trichinella spiralis
CTATGCAAATAACGATCGCCATAAAGGTGCCTTATCGTCGGTTAGGGCACGCTCGTTCGTTTGACTTACGTGGCACGTCGTAGCGTCGTGAAACGTTCTGTTAGTTTATTTACGGCGTTTCGTTTTTAATTGTTGAAAGTATTCCATATTTCTCTTTCTGTTGCTTTTATTTTCGAAACTCTCGTTATAATCATTTTGGTAAACGTTATTTTTAATTGAAAATCAGTTACTTCTTCCTATTTTGAAAATTCATTTGTTCAGTTTTTTCAAATTTTGCTTATGTGATAAAAGCCGACCAAAAATTTTTGACCTAAACATTTAACACTTTCCTTATTAGATTAATGAACACATGGAAGAAAAAGAAAAAAGCGCGAAAAACATGGGGGCGAACTCCGTTGAAGAAGATCCCGCGGAAACGACACCGAAGCCCGACCCAGGGATAGGCCAAAGGGGTATATTGGTTGGTTCCCCCGTGGGGTCCCCTTATTTCTCGGGAAGGTCCTCGGGCGTAAGCGGATAAACTTCCCAAAAGGGGGGTGAGGTTTTTCCCCACTAAAGTTTTAAATTTTAAATTTTATAGGGACAAACCCCTCACTGGGCGTCGAAATTTCT
>NW_003532507.1:0-2077 GCF_000181795.1 Trichinella spiralis
AATCTTGAATGATGTGTTTCGTCTGCAGAATGTGACAGCTAAAATATGCATATATTTTTGATGTATGTATCTCAGATTTTAATGCTGATTTCAGTGAAGATATAAATACGTGAACGTATAAATTAGTGGGTATTATCAGACACGTGAATATGTAAGATAATGTCAGAAAAAAATATTTTACACAGCTTAACTTTACTTTATAGTGTAGGCCAAGGTTGATTGGTTTTTAATTATTATGACAGAGACTTTCAGGTCGTTGCGTTTCAGTAAAGGTCAAGGTAGACTTGACAAAATTAATAATTCTGAAAGTAACTTTCAAGATACGCTTGGCATGACTTTTCTTCGTTATAATTAATTACTTTAAAACCAAACTGTCTGACATAAAAATTTATCAGTATTCAATGATGATTTTCCAATTTTGTTCAATAATTATTCGTTATGATTAAATTAAATCAAATTAAATGATAATGGTCATAACTTACATTACGACCATGCAAAACTGAACTGCTCCATGGTGCTAACTTAAAGTTGATATTTTGAAATAGTTGGTGGTGGAAAAATAAACTTAAATTGTTCTGAAACAAAAACTCGATCACAAAAATAAATGATGTAGAAAAAAATAATGCCTTATCATATTTAATATTGATTGATATTAGATGATTGTGCAGCTATGACCGAATCTATAATAGAGCAATGAAAATATTTAAATATTAAAAAGATTTTTTTGTTAACAGACGATTAAACATAATGCTTCAAAAATATATTTAGAGGACATTTCACAGATATAAACATAAACACAAACAGACACATATCTAATGCACATCATATTATATTAAACAAATAAATAAATATATATATATATATATATATATATCCCCATCAGACACAACGAACGCATGTTGATGCGACAGTTGAAATATATTTCCGTTTTTGCTTGAAGTAATTTTTATAACAACTCTCCATATTGTAGTAATGAAGCAATTCTACAAAGTTGCCAAATTAAATATTATCAAACTATTTCTAAAAAAAAGAAGAAAATTCTCTTTTGCATTTTATAAATATTTCGAATGCTGCTTTTAAACAGTTCAAAATCCATTTTCATTTGTTTAATGTTTCTTTTCGACATTTCCAAAATTTAAATGTGATTTGAAATGCAACATTTAAAAGCGGAACATTGCAATAATCAGTATATGCAATTGTAAATAATTTTAAACGTGCAAAGCATGTAAAACGGTATGCAAGACAATCTCACACATTTATTGTAAAATGTACGTTAAGATTTTTTAATTTACTTATATTTTTGTTAGCAGTAAAAACTTTAAACATAAATAGGAAATGTTTTACATTTATCAGTTTTTATTTTCTTCCAGCGTACTGCAAACTTAAAGCATAAATCTGATCCTAGCTTATACACCGTTTTATTTCAACATTCTAAAAAACTGTTTACTATGGATGGATATTCAATACTGCAATTCCAACTTACCTTGAATAAATAATATTTACTTATGATGTATGTATAATAATTATTTTACTGCTGACATTGGTATTTTATTCGAGCTTTGCATTGTAACATTTGTTTGACATGATAATAAATTATTACTCTGAATGAAGTGATAAATTTTAAATTAACCTAAATTACTAAATTGGCATATCAAACAACTGAATGAAATATACAATTTTGGAGCAAATGTTTTTGCAAAAGCAATGCGTTCTTTCTACGGAAAATAAAAAAAAGCATCGCAAGCATGCAATCATGTAATGAACAATTTTTATTATCGCACGGTCGTCAACAAAATAAATTAATTTAAATGAAAAATATAGTCTGTCAAAAAGCATATTTTTAGGCGTTGAAGTAAAATCTCAGAAATGCAGTATCCTAGTTGAGAATTTGATAATCTTCAGCTTCTCGTTAGCCAAAGAGAAATAGAATAAGGCATGAGTTAAACTTTCGAATTTGTGTACAAATCATTAAACAAGCAAAAATCAGAGCAACAAGCTGTAAAAGGTTACATATACATACGTGTGTATGTGCAGTGAGTGTTGGTAAACAAAAACTCTCCAGCATTCATCACAATGG
>NW_003532508.1:0-985 GCF_000181795.1 Trichinella spiralis
CCCAGACATCCGCAGGAAATCTGTAGATGACACGGAATAAAGTCCAGAAAATCAAGCGGAAATCCATGAAAGCTTAAATCACAATCACGATGCGTTACCAGTGAATATGCCATGACAAAATAGGTTGAAACTCACGAAGCTAACCAAGAAAGAGAATATTTCGATACCTTCAAAGAATAACATAATAAATAAGCCTTTCACTATAAGCAGGTAACAGAAGCAGATATTACAAAATTTGACAAAGCAAAAGTGACAACCTTAATATGACAAAGTTATGAGAGAGATGTAGAGATAATTTTGCATATAACTGCAGAAGGAAGGAATAATATAAATGTCAGCATACCTCAGCGGAAAATAAGTAAAATTGCTGTTAGTCATATCAAGGCTCAAAGTCAACAGATAAGATAACTGCAACTTGGCATATCACCATCAGGATAAAAGAGATTAACTTGTTCTGCATGTTCGGCTGAAATGCCTCACGTTGCATGCTTGACTGCACTGTTTTTTTGTCACATTCTGGTTTCAAATTGAATTGTCTTCCATTATCACATTGACGTGAACATTTATTAATTTCAATATAGGTATTTCATTTTATAATGGAATAAATCAACTATTAATATTGAAAATGTCACATACATTCACATATATCATGATCCATTAAAATTTAATATTAAATACATGGCTTGTGATGATAAAACTGCTAATGAAATAACTGAATATCGTGGTTTGCCCCCACTTGGTCCCACTTCTGTTCCCATTCGGTCCCACTGTTCATTTATTGGTCGTTGACCACGCTATCTTATTAGACCGTAAAATCTTTGTCGTATTGGTTTTCTATGCCTAATTGCTCATTGATTCAAATCTTTCCCTTTTGATTAACTGTAATATTTTTTCACTTCATTGATTCAAATATTCCATTTAGGATTACGTACTTTAATAGTAGTGACGTAGCATAAAAAATGGAAATATTTATTATTCCAAAATT